>NC_142808.1:11636250-11789129 GCF_049724085.1 Artemia sp. Qi Xiang Cuo | reverse complement strand
AATACAATTAGAAATTTTAAACATAAAGGTAAAGTAAAAGTGACAAGGTAAACCACGATGAAACACTACTGAAATATACCAGCTCTTGCATTTCAACGAAAAAAAAAATTAAAATAGAACTTTTAAACGTCTAGATAAGCTAACATTGACAAGGTAAACTACGAAAAAACACTACTGAAATATACCAACTCTTACATATCAATGAAAAAAAAAATCCAAAATGAACTTTGAAACATCAAGAGAGTTTAACAGTGACAAGGTAAACCATGACAGAACACTACTGAAATATTCCAACTCTTACATTTCAATTAAAAACATCCAAAATGAACTTTGAAACATCTTAAGAATGAAACAGAGACAAGGTAAACCACGCAAAACACTTTTGAAATATTCCAACTATTGCATTTCAACGAAAAAAATTAAAAATGAATTTTGAAACATCTTCAGAATGTAACAGTGACATGATAAACCATGACAAAACACCACTGAAATATTCTAACTCTTACATTTCAACAAAAAAAAGTCCAAAATGAACTTCGAAACATCTTCAGAATGTAACAGTGACAAGGTAAACCACGACAAAACAATACTGAAATATTCCAACTCTTACATTTCAATTAAAAAAAAAATCCAAAATGAAATTTGAAACACCAAGAGAATTTAACAGTGACAAGGTAAACCACGACAAAACACTACTGAAATGATCCAACTCTTACACTTAAAAAAAAAAAAAAAAATCAAAAATGAACTTTGAAACAAAAAGATAATGTAAAAGTGACAAGGTAAACCAAGACAAAACACTAATGAAATATTCCAACTCTTACATTTCAACGAAAAAAAAAATCTAAAATTAACTTTGAAACATCTTCAGAATATCACACACAAACACACACACACACATATAAAAAAAGACACAACCACAAACACCCACACACACAAACACAAACACACACAAACACAAACACACAACACATAAAAAAAAACACACAAACACACAAAAAAACACCCACCCAAACAAACCCAAACACAAAAAAACACACACAAACACAAACACACAAACACACAAACACAAACACAAACAGACACACACAAACACACACACACAAACAAACGCACAAACAAACACACAGTGTGTGTTTGTGTGTGTGTTTGTATGTGTGTGTTTGTGTGTGTGTGTGTGTGTGGTTGTGTGTGTGTGTTTGTGTTTGTGTGTGTGTGTTTGTGTGTGTGTTTTTGTGTGTTTGTGTGTGTGTGTTTGTGTATGTGTTTGTGTGTTTTTGTGTGTATGTGTGTGTTTGTGTGTGTGTGTTTGTGTGTGTGTTTGTGTGTATGTGTGCGTTTGTGTGTGTGTGTGTTTGTGTGTGTGTGTTTGTGTGTGTGTGTGTTTGTGTGTGACATTCTGAAGATGTTTCACAGTTAATTTTAGATTTTTTTTTTCGTTGAAATATAAGAGTTGGAATGTTTCAGTAGTGTGTTTCTTGATTTACCTTGTCACTGTTACATTCTCTTGATGTTTCAAAGTTCATTTTTGATTTTTTTTTTTCGTTGAAGTGTAAGAGTTAGATTATTTCAGTAGTGTTTTGTCGTGGTTTACCTTATCACTGTTATATTCTCTTGGTGTTTCAAAGTTAATTTTGGATTTTTTTTTTCATTGAAATGTAAGAGCTGGAATATTTCAGTAGTGTTTTGTCATGGTCTACCTTGTCACATTTACAATCTGAAGATGTTTCAAAGTTCATTTTGGACTTTTTTTCGTTGAAATGTAAGAGTTGGAATATTTCAGTAGTGTTTTGTCAGGGTTTACCATGTCACTGTTACATTCTGAAGATGTTTCAAAATTCATTTTGGATTTATTTCGTTGAAATGCAATAGTTGGAATATTTCAAAAGTGTTTTGTCGTGGTTTACCTTATCTCTGTTTCATTCTTAAGATATTTCAAAGTTCATTTTGGATGTTTTTCATTGAAATGTAAGAGTGGGAATACTTCAGTAGTGTTACGTCATGGTTTACCTTGTCACTGTTAAAATCTATTGATGTTTCAATGTTCATTTTGGATTTTTTTTTCGTTAAAATATAAGAGTTGGAATATTTCAGTGTAGTGTTTTTTTATGGTTTACCTTGTCACTGTTACCTTATCTTGATGTTTCAAAGTTCTAATTGGTTATTTTTTTTTTGGTTGAAATGTAAGAGTTGGTATATTTCAGTAGTGTTTCGTCGTGGTTTACCTTATCACTGTTACATTCTGAAGATGTTTCAAAGTTCATTTTGTATTTTTTTTCTTTTAAATGTAAGAGTTGCAATACTTCAGTAGTGTTTTGTCGTGGATTACCTTGTCACTGTTAGATTCTGAATATGTTTCAAAGTTCATTTTGGATTTTTTTCGTTGAAATGTAAGAGTTTCAATATTACAGTAGTTTTTCTTCATGGTTTAATTTGTCTATGTTACATTCTCTGGATATTTCAAAGATCGTTTTGGATTTTTTTTTCTATTGTAATATAATAGCTGGAATATTTCAGTATTCTTTTGTTATTGTTTACCTTGTAAATGCTACATTCACTTGATGTTTCAGAGTTCAATTTGGATTTTTTTTTTTCGTTGAAATGTAAGAGTTGGAATATTTCGTCGTGGTTTACCTTATCACTGTTACAATCTGAAGATGTTTCAAAATTCATTTTGTATTTTTTTTCGTTGAGATGCAAGATTTGGAATATTTCAGTAGTGTTTTGTCGTGGATTACCTTGTCACTGTTACATTCTGAAGATGTTTCAAAGTTCATTTTGTTTTTTTCGTTGAAATGTAAGAGTTGGAGTATTTCAGTAGTGTTTTATCGTGGTTTACCTTGTCACAGTTACATTCTGAAGATGTTTCAAAGTTCATTTTGGTTTTTTCTCTCAGTGAAACATTTAAACTGATTTTTCTCCTCATGAAACAGCTAGCAAACTAGCGCACAAAAAATATTCTGTTCTACTTGATCAAAAAAAAAAAATAAAGTTGAATAATTTCGAAGTCCTAAAAAAAATTTAGTTAAGAAAAAAGTGCTACTACAAACAGTATTTTTCTAATAGTAAAAGTCACGATTTTTTTTCATGTTACATGTCATTCTAAGAGATGTAAAAAAAAAGTTGAAAAAATATATCATGTAAAAAAAAGTGGGGGGGGGGTATCAGGGGGTTGGTGAGGGGGGTTAGAGGCAGGAGTTGGGGGGAGGGGCAAAAAGTTGGGGGGTTGGGGGGGAGGGTCAAAAAGTTGGGGGAGGGGGTCCTTGGGGTTGGGGTAGTGGACTATACAACACTGTTCAAATGGTAGTTATGTATTATATCGATCACAGTTGAGAATCGCCCAAATAAAAAAATATGTATCTCTGAATAGGAGTTAGCATTCCCTCAGATGGTTTACCATTTTCATTTCTGTCAACGCCTATAATCATGCCATAATAAAGAATCATGTTTAACATTAAAACATCCATTACAGTTCGAATAACTCATCGTCAGAGTTTTTATACCTGTGTTCAAGGTCAAACATAAAAAAACCACGCCTAACACACTGCCATAAAATTTCGTAACAACCAAGTTCGTTTACCCAGAACATAACAAAGAACCATCGATGCATGAATACAGCACACGAATTTTCATGGTAGGCTGATTCTAATTAGAGCATAAAAAAACAACTACAGATATGACTTTTTAGACGTGGTGATCTTTTTTTATGATACATATTAATGACTGCTCCCGTTGTAACTGTTATAGCTATGTTGGCTACCTGCCCTCTTGAAACTGTTATAGCTACACTAGCTATCTGTTTGCTCGGAACTGTTATAGCTACATTGGCTATCTGCCTGCTCGGAACTGTTATAGCTACACTACTGTTAAATCGGAGCCAGTTGCAGTAACCTTCTTCTATGGGATTTAGTTCCATATCCGAGCTGAATATTCGATCCTTTTTTTTTACTTTCTTTTAAGGACCATTGAATGAAAAATTCCTTCTCCGATTTGAAGCAAAAGGGTAAAATGGAAACTAAAATTGTATTTTGTGGCCATTCAAATTGCTACATGACAAAGGTGTCAAAGAGATTTTCACTGAAATAAGAAGCTTTTGTGCCACATTAATAAAATCTTCGGGATATTGCGCCTAAAATAGGCCCAGGAAGGTGTTTTCTAGTCACCATATCTACCCGTTCCCTACTTGTAAGGCTAGAAGACTATGTTAAGACTCCTTGCTAAAATTATGTGCTTTGAAAGGGGATAGAGGGGAGTTCAGAGTTTTGAAACAACCTCTTAGTTTTTTTTTGTTTATTTCGGCTTTCCTCTATTCCTGTAAAACTATTCACGAAGGATGGCAACTCTCTGGAGTTTGTCCCTCCTAACCCTTTTCCTTACTGAGGTTTGTTCTGAAAAGGTGGTTCTGATTCCACCTCCCCCAAAAATGTTTTTTTTTCGATTATGAAGATTTGCGTAATCAATCAGATGTTCCATAGGGCAGTGGTGGCAGGGGGTACGTAAAAGGGACGCAGGCAGAGGTATTACTTGGGCCAAGCCCCCCGAAATCCTAAATTTTTCTGTATTTCTGGGTACCTCCAGAGGGTACTCTCCGTACTATAATAAAATTTTTAATATATCCCCCCCCAGAAAAAAATCCTGTGTACTGTAGGAGATTTGTAACTTACGACAAACTCTGTTTTTAGTTTAATTGATTTTTTGTTGTTGTTTCAGAACTATGCTGGTTAGTTAGCAGAAGAGTTAGGATTTCCCGTTGGTTTAGGCCATCCTTTCCCATCATTTGACTCGGTTATAAGAAACACCGAAGCAGTTAAACTCGAAGAAGGTCAACAAGCAGGTGAAAATGGTATTTTTGGAGGAAATGCATCCACTGTATTTGGTGTATATTGTAGTAATTTACCCTATTCGTTAGTATATACCTAGTTTTTGGCTTAGTTTTCAAAAATGTTTCAAAATGTTAATCCAACTGCTGTACATGATTCGAATAATTTCCTCAAATAGTGCATGGTACCTCACTATAAGCTAAGAACGGTCCGTGTCATTAGTAACCAACTACAAAAAGATATTAGTGCGTACATCAAAAGAATATTCACTTTAAGGTGATTCTAAATAATTAAATTTTATTATAAGGGCTCTCCTTTCACGAAACTCAGAGCTGGAGGGAAGTCATTCATCCCCGTAAGCATGTGTTTTTGTGCGAGGCTTGTCCAACGATAGAATCTTTTTCTTCCATCATTCTCTCATCGGCCTCTACGAAGTCATGGACTCATCGGACTCTTTCATTGAACTCTACGAAGAGCTCTGGTTCAACCCCCGGTGATATCAGAGTCGGGCTGGATCATGAAATTGCCCCTTTGTTGAGAAATTGTTGTTTCCAAGTAGATGGGCGGTGAAGATGGATTCAACTGCCATTGTCTTAAAAATGAGCTGTTAAATCTTGAAACAAAATTTTAGAAAACAGTTCAAGATTTTTTAGAAAATAAAAACCGCATTGAAAATTGTGTAACCGCCTGATTCCTACAACTACGGTGCAGCTGCAAAATTAAAATTTTTCTGAAAACCGGACTTTCTATATTATGCAAAACGAGAGGTTTTTGCTGCTGAAAAGGTTTTTGAAAAAAGTTGTAGCAGTTGAAGAGCTGTTATTAACATGATAAAGTTGGAAGATCTACCCTTACCTAAAAGAATGTTCGGCATATTTGTTCATCTCTGACAAAACGGCATGGTACCCATGATCATGATACTGTGCATAATTTATTACTAAAACGCATTTAACAATTTGCGTGTACCTAGGTTGGATACCCTTGACCGGGTTTAGAAAAAAGCAGCCAAGCTAGATTTTCACTAAAGGGCTAGGCACACGTAGCTGATTTCGGGAACTGATTTCAGCATCAGTGGACAAACGATAGCGGTAAGAAAAATTTGGTTGAAAGAAAAAATTTTTGCGCAAAATTTTCAAAACAAAAAAAATCATGGACACAAATAGTCATCTGGAGTCTATTAATAGTTACTTGATTAATCTTACCTTAGTTCTCAGTTTAATTCTCAAGCTCAGTAGTCGGGTCTTTCACCACAGATACCTCTGGCTGACTATTTATTTGTATCCCTATTTTTTGGTGATGATCATGATGAAAATCAGCGCTGATTTTGTAAATCTGTTGAAAACTTTTCAACCTCAAATCGACGCCGATTTCCTTTAAAATCGGCGCTGATTTGGAAATCAGTTCCTGAAATCAGCTACGTGTGCCCAGCCCTTAATTGCTGATTTGATGTCACAGAATACGTATACGAGCGAACGAGTCGCCAATTTTAAGAATTCGGGCTCTTAGTCTGTTAGATCAGACCTAGCCAACATCTGGCTCTGATCTTGGCCTGGGTTAGGTGGACATCGTTCGTTCGTCTGATGAAGAACGAACCTCACGTTTCCAACTTTCAAATCTTTCTCTTGTATTTTAAGAAGAAGAGAGTATGCTACATTACCTTCTTTGAAAGTTATTCACCGGGCTATTTTTGTTCTGCTTTCACAATAATCACACTGAAAGTTTCCTCACGAATATCATGCTTAAATCGTCAAACAAAGAAAAAAATAGTGCTAGTTTATAAGTCCAGATTTCATTTTAAAATCAATTCACGCGTCAAGGACATATTTTTTCTTTTCAGGACATTTTGCCATAAATATCATTTTAATTCTCAGTATATTCTCTCTGCAAGAACACTACTTATGATGCTTTTTGTATATTTGGCATTCTGACAGTTGGGCCTCTGGACTGGACATGCCATCTTTTTCAACACTGCTCCTAACACCTCCTCCAGCTAATAGTGCACAACATTTAGATTCAGTTTGATCTTTCTCTTCCCGGAAGATTTAAGGGTGTCAAACTGAGCAAGCATATTCTAAATACTGGCGGACAAGGGAAATAGTCCTTAGAAAATGGGAAAGGGCGATGCTAATTTATTTAGGAATGTAAAGAGGGAAATAAACGCATTAGCTTCTATAATAAGAATCTATATCTGCACAAACAGTGTGCAGTACACAGTGCAATTGTACTACACATACAGTACAGTCTGCATACAGAACACAGGTTCTATGACTATACACCAACTGTTTGGCGAGCTAGTGGATATTTGTACTGCACATATAGTACAGTCTGCAAGGACTACACTGGTTCTATGTCTATTCACCAACTATTGGGTGAGCTAGTGGATATTTGTACTGCAGTACTGCAAATATAGTGCAGTCTGCATACAGTTCACAGGTTCTATGTCTAGGTACCGACTATTGGGCGAGCTAGTGGACACTGGTACTGTACATGCAGATACAGTACAGTCTGTGTACTAGCTTAAATAAACTGACTCGTGATATTTTCTGATATTTGTAGATTATGGAAACTAACTATTTTCTGGAAACACAAAACCAACCTAAAAAATAAAAAACAGGGTGTTCTCTTAGGATCAGAAAGTTTCATGAGTAACCTGCAGAAAATAAAAGACTAAGGTATAAGTCTATCGATAGTCTCTTACCGACCATGATATCGATGACGTTTAGTATACGGTTGTAATTACCTAAAAACTCAAGCCTGCACGGTTTTCAATAAAGAGCTAGTTTTGTATATATATCTTACGAATCTGCGAAACAATCATTTTTGCTCTTTTAAGTTTTAATTTGGCTCTTTACTTTTTTTTCTTCTTTACTAATTTCCAGAACTTTCAACCACGTTGAAAAAATGGCTATCTCAAAATTTTAGATTGGATGTGTTTGGGGAAATGGTGGATGTGAGAGGGGGGTTAGATGCCCTCCAAATACTTTCTACTATTAAAAAGTGCGGTAGTCCTTTCAATTTCCAATCTAATGAGCCCCTTTCTATACAAACCTTATATGCCCCCAGGGCATAACTTACAACCCTAACCCTTACGGTTGAGGAGGGGGGGGGTTGTTATCCTCAAAGACCTCATTTCCAGAACTTTCAACTACGTTGAACAAAATAGCTATCTAAAAGTTTTTATTGGATGTGTTTGGGAAAATAGGGGGCAGTTTCTACGACAAGTAGAAACGACAACGCTATCTATAAAAATCTTATATGCCCCTGGGGGAATGGTGGGCGTGAGTTGGTTGCCCTCCAATCACTTTCAACAATTAAAAATGGTACTAGCCCTTTCAATTTCCAATCGAATGAGCCCTTTTTTGAAATTTCTACGATAAAACTTTATTTAAGAACCTTATATGCCCCCAGGGCATAACTTACAACCCTTGCCCTGGGGGTTGTCATCCCCAAAGACCTAATTTCATAGACTTTAAACTATGTTGAACAAAATGGATATCTCCAAATTTTGATTGGATGTGATTGGGAAAATGGTCGGCATAAGAGGGGGTATATTACCCTCCAATCCCTTTTGACTATTAAAAAGGGCACTAGCCCTTTCAATTTATAATCGAATGAGCCCTTTTTGAAGTTTCTACAACAACGCTTTCTGTAAAAACCATATATGCCCCCAGGGCATAACTTACAACCCCTTTGCCCTGAGGACTGTGAGGGTTGTGTGACTTTCAACTACGTTGAAAAAATGGATATCTCCAAATTTTATTGGATGTGTTTGGGGAAATGGTGGGCGTAAGAGGGGGTATATTGCCATCCAATCACTTTCTACTATTAAAAAGGGCACTAGCTCTTTCAATTTCCAATCGAATGAGCCATTTTTGAAGTTTCTACTACAACACTTTCTATAAAAACTTTATACATCCCCAGGGCATAACTTACAAACCTTGTTCTGATGGCTGTGGGGGGATGGGGGGGGTAGTCATCCTCAAAGACATATTTTCCAGATCTTTCATTTACGTTGAATCAAATGGCTATCTCAAATTTCGATTGGATGTGTTTGGGGAAATGGCTTGCGTGAGAAGAGGGTTAGTTGCCTTCCAATCACTTTAGACTATTAAAAAGGACACTAGCCCTTTCAATTTCCAATCGAATGAGCCCTTTTCGAAGTTTCTACGACAGCTCCTTGGATACGAAGTACCCTGGTCTGAAACAAAGAAAGAAACAAATAAATGATACATTCTGCCAACATCGTTCTTTACTTAGGCAGGTTATTGCGCTGCCTATGATTATGAGTCGAAATAAATACGACTTAAGAATTAACGAGAGCTCAAGTGTAAAAGTGAAGAACTATTATTCTTACCAAGATAGATGCAAGTCGGCACACATTGAGCTAGACGAAATTAAAAATAAAAACGTAGTAGCTTCAGGTAGATTTTGCATATCTTGATATTCCCAAGGTCCTAATGGACAATAGACGGATAAGGTAGACAAGAGAGCTTAATAGTCAAAGTAGAGAAAACCCTTAGCATAACAGTTACTCCGCTGACTCAGAATAGTACTCTACTTCTTATTCTTCAGAATATTGCTCTAATTATTCTTCTTCAGAATACTACTCTACTTATTCTCCTTTCCTTCTTCTTCAGAATACTACTCTACTTCTTTTCCTCTTGTTCTTCAGAATACTACTTTACTTCTTCTTTTTCATAATACTACTCTACTTATTCTTCTTCAGAATGCTACTCTACTTTTTCTTCTTCAGAGTACTATTCTACTTATTCTTCTTCAGAATACTTCTCTTGTTCTTCTTCTTCAGAATACTGTTCTACTTATTCTTCTTCAGGATACTACTCTACTTCTTGAGAATACTACTCTGCTTCTTCTTCAGAATACTACTCTAATTATTTCTTCTTGTTCAGAATACTACTCTACTTCTTCTTCTTCAGAATACTATTCTACTTATTCTTCTTCAGAATACTACTCTACTTCTTCTTCTTCAGAATACTACTCTACTTATTCTTCTTTAGAATACTTCTCTACTTCTTCTTCAGAATACTACTCTTAATTCTTCTTCTTCTTCCATTACAGCAGGCGGGCTTTTCAGTGGATAGTATTTAGCCCTTTTCCTTTTGCTTCACTCTGTGGGCTTGACACAGCTACTGGTTTTTCTACTTGATTGCCTTTTATCTATTAGCTATCCTCAGATATCTTTCAGTAGATCTTTTGACTCAAGGAGTTCAAATATAAGATGAAAGATATTGATTTCTGTGCTCTGTGTGCAGCTATAGTCAGCTAGGCTCTTGGCTGATAGTGAGATTTTGTGGTGTTTGAAGCACTTTAACAGTTTACAATGCAAGGTATGCTGTGCAGACGTCAGCATATTACATTCAAGTTCTTCTTCTTCAGAATGCTACTTTACTTCTTCTTCAGAATACTACTCTACTTATTCTTCTTCAGAATACTACTCTACTTGTTCTTCTTCAGGATACTACTCTGCTTCTTCTTTCCTTCCTCAGAATACTACTCTACTTCTTCTTCTTCAGAATACCACTCCACTTATTCTTCTTCAGAATACTACTCTACTTTTTCTTCTTCATAATACTACTCTACTTATTCTTCTTCAGAATACTACTTTATTTCTTCTTGTTCAGAATACTACTCTACGTTTTCTTCTTCCGAGTACTATTTTACTTATTCTTCTTCACAATACTTCTCTACTTCTTCTTCTTCAGAACACTGCTCTACTTATTCTTCTTCAGAATACTACTCTACCTCTTCAGAATACTACTACTTCTTCAGACTACTACTACTTCTTCAGAATACTACTTTAATTCTTCTTCTACAGAATACTGCTCTGCTTGACGTATGAAACAAGGAAAAGAAAGGATATAATAAACGAAAAATAAATATAATAGGGGAGAAAAACAAGGGTTTTGTCACCCAGTAGCAAAGCATGAAAATGAAAACAAGCCAATATTTTTACAACGACCTCCACCAAGTCGCCTCGGTGCTCAGAAAAAAACTTAAATAAAATCTAACCTTTTGAAATTACCTCTACAGGAAGAAAAAAAATACTGAATAAAAAAACCCGCCAGAAATAAATGAAAGACAATTCACCAATTAAATTGGACAGGTATTCTTAGATTCTTTTGTTCCCAAGCATTCTTAGAATGTATTTACTACTCTAATTCTCCTTCAGAATACTATGACTTACTCGCCTACTACTACGAAAGGATAAGACAATAAAATCGTTGCGCTCATTAGTTTCAGATCTATCCATTGATGGAGCCAGAATTATGACATTACTTAGAATTCTTCTTAGAAAATGACCTTAACTTCCTTACGAAAAGAGAAAAGCTTTTACATTTATGAACATTTTTGAGCGACTTTTTGACCTATTTTTCAATCTTAAAAGTGTTGCAAAGCTAATTCAAAATACTTATCCGGCAGATAGGCAAAGCTATTGAATGACGGCGAAACTGTCTTATATTAAAACAGAAGAAGCCCCAAAAAATAACGTACCAAAAATTGCACTGGGAATATTGACATCAATAAACCTTAAATGTACCAAACCTTAAACATAAGGAAACATAAAGATAAAGGGACATAAAAGATAAGGGAAAATAATCTTAAAGATAATGAGAAAAACTCCAATCAGCTAACATTTAACGTATGTACAGTTTAAATTCATCAGGTTCAGCTGAATAAAGAAAAAATCCAAAGTTCTCTAATAAATTACTCCGTATTTCATTCTAGAATTTTTATTTTCAACTCGTTTTCAAAAAGACAATTTAACAATACGTAGTCCTAAGGAAATCGTTCAATTTTCATCGCGGCAATTTTTTTTTTTTACTGAAACTTGGGTATAACTGACTCTAGAGCACTCATGCCAAAGGCATCCACTTCAGAGGGTTCATTTGCTTCACAATGTATCACCGGAATTTTCTTTCCACCAACAAAAAACGCTTCATCTACCTGACTCAGTCCTGAAGAATGTGGCCCAACTACAGTTGGAACTAAAGGAGGGGGTAAATCTTGGGGAGCATCACCCAAAAAATCCAAATTCGGTCCTTTCAACTTCATTGGATACTGATCTAGAACCTCTTTAACTTCCTTGGAAATATTTTCATTGAAATCCTGAATCTCTTTCTCGACAAGCACCGTATCACTTTCAAGTTCTTCATACTTTAATTGCATATCTTCCAACGTTTTTAAATTGTTATACATTACCTGTAATCCCTCTGATTGATAGTGACCATTTCTTAGAGCATTTAATGGAAATAATTCACCAGACATATATGAGTTGAACTGCTCTTCGGTCAAATCCAGATCTTTCCCCGACATTTTCTCTATAAACTCGATAGCAATTCGGAAATTGGTGAAATAGTATCCGCTTTCTCCAGATTCAGATCGGGCAGGATTGGCAAAATGAGTTATATACATAATATTAGACCACAATCGGGGGGGATTAGCCCTAAGCAGGATATAGATGAGCGTTGGTAAAAGATCATCGGCAGATCCAGCAGTGTCACCCGAATTTTCAACAGACTCACCAACAATTTGAAATGATAATTTACAGGTTTCTACAATGAGTTCAAGCTTGTCTTGAGGAATCCTCTTTGAATCGATTTCTATAAGATTCGATATTGCTTGTACCATTAATTTTTGGACTGTGTCCAATCTCTCATTTACAACGCAATCAATCATTTCTGGAGTTATCCAATTCATCTGTCTTATCCTCTTTTGCAAACTCAAATCTTTATCTTCCTCGACTGAGAAGCCATTATAAGTAAGTTTTCGGTATAATCTTGTACAAAGGTACTGTTCAACCTTATCGGCTAATGACTCCACATCATCAGAGCTTAAATGGTTATAATTATGCTCTAATTTATCCTTGAAGCTTTGATATATTTCCTTGAAGATATTTGATAAATCTTCGTTTTGTGTTCGTTCATCATTAAGAGATTGCTCAATTTTCCTAAAAGCCTGTTTCACGAAGGAGAAAACCTCAGATTCGATGTGAGAACCATGAGTCTTTAAAGAGGCGGATATGACTTCGACAACCCTTCGGGATTCTGGACTCAAGCTTCGATCTTTAGAAGGACTCTTCCTAAGAAGCTTAGTTGCAGTACTCTTACCAAATGAAGGACTTGCAAGTTTTCGACGTTCATCGATACGAGGCAAAGACGATTTTGCTGATTGTAAAGTAGTTTTCATACTCTCACCAACGTCACTCACTGATCTCGACACTTTACTTTTCGTTTTCTCTAAAAAATCTAAAGGTTTCGCACGCACTTTCCCAATGTTACCAGCCTCTTTACATTTTGAGCAATATCCACCCCATTCTGAATTACCATAAAAACCACAAGAATTTTTGCAAAGCAAGTCGACTTCGCTAACGTAAAACCTCGCTGGAGCTTCTGACCGTCGTGAATGTCTGTTCTTGGAACGAACTTTCACAAAAGACATTTCTTCTCTAAAACTCCTCTACTTCTTCTTCGGCAAACGACGGATGGGATGCCACAAACAAAGGTGTATAACGTCGACGAAGCTCAAGTGCCTTCTCGTATTGGGGAATGTCAAGATAAGCAGCAGAACGATGAAACTAAAAAAAAAAAACTGACTTCAAGAACTATGCAAGCTATCAATAGCACAACAAAGTTAATTTTCAAGATCCGGCGTAACATTTCTTTGTGAACAGAGGACGAATAGGGAATTGTAGTCTTAATTATTATTTATCTAATATTATTATTTAATTTAATTAATAATAAACCGATCAAAGAAGAATCAGATTGTTTAAACTGTTTAAGACATCTACGTACGCTCCTCCACCATCCCAATCTATTCAAAGCCTCCCTCTTTACACCTTTTCAGGACGTTCCCATTTCCCTTACGACATCCTCTCCCACTTGCATCTTACTTCCAGGCCAAACAAGTGCTCAAGTCTACTGGTAAGAGTCTTTTAAGTTTAAGGGTCAATAATCTTTAATCTAGAGGCAAAAGGGCTAAAACCCTGTGGACAAAAAGGTTGATATCTAAAAGATTCATCTACCTAGTTTGACCCCTCCCTTCAGAGTAAAAGTTATGATTATGAACATACCTAAAAATATCGAGGGCTCCCCCCTATCTCTTCCCTCCAAGAATAATTTAAAACCTGCTGCCGGAAAATCCACCTGTTTCTTTCGGAAGTCGACATTACTCCCAAAATTTTTGTCCGACTCGCAAAAACATAACAAAAATGTATAGAAACAAACTTTTGATTTTTTTTTTAATGTTTTTTTTTGTCTCCTACTCCCAAATTTTTTTAATCTCTCATCCCTCATCCGCAGAACGTGCCCAAGCCATTTCAACCTTTCTCTCATTATAGCTCTAGAAAGCGGTACTGAACGACACTTTTCGTACGGCCTACTAATTTTGTCAACCAATAGCTCAGTGTCAACGGTATCTATGAATAATAGACACTATTCTGAAAATTGAAATGCATTTTTGGTGTAAAAAAAAAGAAAAAGATCTAGATAGGCAGACTTCGAAAACTTCGTTAAGAGCCTTAATTTTAGAAAACATTTTTTACATAAATTACGTCAGATTGAGACACCATGTAAATACTCATATATAGTTACTGCTCATTTAATAAGATGACGGATCTGGAAGTTCTAACTTTCACAAAAATTGATTTTGGAAAAAAGGTACAATTCAACTTTACAACGGAAAATACAGAATTGATTAGCCTATAGTATATACTTTGCTAGAGCAGCTTTAACTTTCTTTGAAGTCCTTATCATTTGCTGCTTATAACCTGAATGTCCTTAAATATTTTTTTTTAAATATTTAATTTTTAAATATTTAAATATTTTTATTTGTATATTTTCAAATATTTTTTTTTAATATTTAAATATTTTTATTTTTATATTTTAAATATATTTTTAGATATTTTTTGCAAGGGACGGCTTATATCGGAGAAGAGACGGGGACATGGTACCTTTACACTTATTGACTAGAACGCCCGAAAAAAGGTTTTTTTCATTTATGGTTTAAAATCGAGCCATTTTTTACTTTAAAAACTCAAGTACAAAATAGCACCATTTTAGACCATAAAAATAATGTTTGTACCTTCTAACTTGCAAAATAGTGTCCCTAGAAAGACTAAATGCGTTCAATGTGGAAAGCACTATTCAGTCTGGATATTATACGCTTTATTATAAAATAAGAAATAAAAGAGTTGCTGAAATCTAACCTTTCTGAGAATGCAGAATTTACAATATATTAAAATACTCAATAGACAAAGAAAATTACACAAAAATTGAAAAATGAACAAAGACTTTGTTGTCATTATACTTGTAATTTTTTTAAAGATATTTAAATTTTGCATTAATATTTGAACTCGAACAATAAAATCAATGATTGGTAATGAAAATGGCTTGTGTCAAAACTTTTTTTTTCATATGTTCAGAATTAAGAACTTCGACTTCTTCGGATCATCAAAGAGTGCTAATTTGCTATGCTAAGCACAAAAGACATTTATTATTTAGGGATCAAGGACAGTGAAAATAAAATATGATTGCTTGATTTTTATTAATTACATTAATATTAAATTACATTAAATTTACATTAGATTCTATTAAATTATACATTAAACTGTTAAACATTAAACTATTATATATATAAATATTAATATTGACATTATACTAGGCTATTATAAATAAGCAGTTTTATAAAATTGTTGCGCCAAAAAATACTAGAGGACCAGGGATAGTGAAAATAAAATCTAATTCCTTAAAATATTTAAGCGGAAATTTTCACTATGATATACAAAAAGGGTAAAGATCTTCTAAAACTATTGGTGGCACATAGGGCGCCGAATCAACGTTTCAATTACTGGTCTTATTTACAGGGACAGGTAAAAAGCCTCTCACCCAGCCTTGAGGCAGCGGGAATCAAACCCCAGGTCCCGTATTGTCAAGTAGAAGATCAATCCACTGTGCTACCACAGGGCCAGAGGTGTAAATAGCCGAAATGTGGGGGGGGGGTAGCGATAAATATAATAATTATCAATAATTAGTATAATATCTGTTTTGAATACGATACGTAAAATCTCTACACGAGTCGGTACAACAGCTGCTTTTAATGCCCGAGATAAGCAGTTCGGGATACATTATGGCACTATTTTCATACTCTTTATTTAACCAAATGAAAATTGTGGCACCATCTGCAAATCACGGCAGGAGTCGGTAAAACTGCTGCGTATACCGAGTAAGTTCGTGATTTCTGTAGATGACATGTCAGTATTTTCGTGGTCTTTATTTAAGCAAATAAAAAAATTTGGCGGCGTTGGAAAAGTCAATGCACAAAGCACCACGATTTTACGAATTCATTTTTTTACCGTGCCCAAAAGCATCGGGGGCTCCCTCCTCCTATTAGTGGCGGCCCTGCACAAGGCTACAAACATATACATCTTTAAAAATAGCATCAGGGGCCCCCTCCTCCTATTAGTGGCGGCCCTGCACACAGGCTACAAACATATACATCTTTAAAAATAGGAAAATTGTGGCTTCAATTTCTTTGGGAGAAAACCTGCAAATGTGACTATGCAGTTTTTTGGTACTACTGAAGAGGGGTGGGGGGTGGGGGGGGGGCTGAAGGAAAAAATTAAATAAAAAATAAACCAAAAACATATGCTACCAAATAGCTTAAGAAGATGAAGCTTTTTCCTTTGGAGGTCTTTGGGAATCAAATCACTAAATCACTAATTTTATTTATTTGCCTTAATGGGTTAATATGGATACACTGACGAGGATGTGGCACTGCCCTAAAAACCTCCTTTATTTTGAAACAACCAGACGAAAAATCTTAGAAAATGGCGTTTTTCAGGTATTAACAGATCTTATATGACCTAATATGGTATTAACAGACCTAATAAGGGGGAAAAGTGTATTTAATTTGATGTCCTTGGTAATTTGAAAACTAAAAATTTGCATTAAGCGTTTAAGCAAATTTATCTAAAATATAATTTATTTGTGTACATTTGCATTTTCCATTGTTATTGCTAATTTGAGTTCTACTGAATCATACAGTTTAAGTTGGTGGTAAGCAATTTTACTTTATGATGTGTATAAATAAAAAAAGTTCTCCTATAATGGCCTATAATTTTCTTAAGTTATATCTATATTTCTTGTTTTGAAAAACCTTCCCCACTTCTACAAATAAATTTGCACGTACATGCTAGATTTACATAAAACGCGAATTGCCAGTCACTACTAAATTATAGGAGAAAAGTCTAATTGGCCCAGGACCTACCCCCTCCCTCAATAAATCGCACGAGATTTGCAATTCTCCTGTTGACTCCACAGTTTTCTTATAATGTATATATGCTTGTTGATTCCACGTACGTGGTAGATTCGCTTACGATGCAGAGAAAAGTCTATGACTACTAAATTATATGAGAGCGTCAACTTTGCTATGGTCACACCTCCTCCACCAGAACTTCGTGACCTGTGCGATTTCCCCCGTAAATTCCTATAGTTTTCCTAAACTACATCTCCATTTTTGAGGAATTTGACCCCTCCTCCCTTTTCCAAATGAATTTCGGCTTACCTGCAAATACAACTATCTGTCAAAGCTAAATTGTACAGTAACTTTGTACTTTGTACAGTAAAAACTCTCATGTTTAAAACGTATGTGACGTGTCTCTATCATTAAGCAAAAATGATACTGCAGGCTTATTGCGGTATATCGTCAGTCACATATCAAAAGGACGTATATCCATAATTGTAAATTTTTAGAAGAGCAGAAAAAAAAAGCTCACAACTTTTTTATTTCCCCTTCGATAACCGTAAAACAAAAAATGGATTGATATATAGTTGCAAAAAAAGTAAAGGATAGACTAATAGAGCAGGAAATTCAAAGGTGGCAGAATCAGAAATCATCCTCGGCGTCCCTGGGGCTGTATGGGCTGGCAAAGGAGGTTTGGGGGGAGAATGTTTACTTTAAAGCAGGGATGAATAGTGAGGATTCCAGATAGGTAATTTCGGTTCGTGGTAATTTTTTGGGTATTGGTGAAAGTAGGAAATATATTGGGAATTTTAGGATTAAAAATGGTCCTTACCAGTGTCCTATGTGTGGAGAGGAGGAAGATCTTACCCATTTTATGGGTACATGCCAGGAGTTAAGAAATTTGAGGAGGGATGTGTTTTCAACAGATTTTGAGGGGTGGATTGGCTTGAAAAATATTTAAAAAGTAGAAATTTTGATGATTTTAGAAGGTTGGGTAAATTTGTAAGAGTGGGTATGGCACATAGAGAAACTTTTTTGATGAATTGTGAGTAATTTAATGTGTGCTTTTTTTTGTGTGTTTTTTTTTTTGTGTATTTATTTTTGTTTTGTTATTTTGCCATGGCCCGAAAAGGCTTTTGTTGCAATAAATATCTATCTATCTATATAAGATCAATACATATTGATCCGTTTTTGTTTTATGGTTATCAGAAGGGAAATAAAAAACTCGTGAGGTTTTTTTTCTGCTCTTCTGAAAATTTACAATTATGGAGATACGCCCTTTTGTCCTTTTGATACCCTACTGACGATATCAACCATACTGCAGTCTAGTCAAAACAGATTCCTCAATGGAAAGTAGGGTTAGGGCTAAAGTCCCCACTACCTCCATAATCATCAGAACAAGAATATTTGTTCCAGAAACTGTATTTTATCAAATTCTCGGCGTCCCTCCTAATAGTGCTCATGTATACACTACCAGATATAAACGAAAGCCTCAAATGAGGCTTTCTCAGGAGAAAACAGGCAGTGTTCTCGAGCAGCAATATGTAGCTACACCTTTCTGCTTTTCGGCGTGAAACATATCAAGACTACATTAAACTTCATTTCGAAAATTCAATGAAAAATTCCATTAAACTTCATTTCTAATACTTTGCAATTATTTTTAATCAATCACACAGTCTTCCACATTAACCACTTTAATTAAGAGGATTCTGTACCATAAACATCTTTTTGTGAGACTAAACATCGCCTGACCGTCTCAAACGCATTATTTTATCAGTATAAATATCGGTATCAGGCCTCAGCATAAATATTGACTTTATCAGTAGATGTCGACTTTTAGTATTATGCCATTTATTCAGATCGCTTATCCAAGGTATACAAGTTATGGCAATACCGCCCAATTAATTCTAAATAGTTTGGCCACACAAAACGTTTATTCAGATCGCTTATCCAAGCTCTAAAAGTTATGGCAAGACCGCCCAATCAATTCTAAATAGTTTGGGCACACAAACTTAGGTTGATTCTTTATGGTATCAAATCCCCTAAAGCATTAATCTCTGATCTTCTAGTTGTGTCGTATCGGATTAATGACGCTTTATGCCTACTTAGGTCCTTGCGTCGGCCCTGCAGTATATTGCTACAATTGGGTTCGAACACTGGGTCCAATATTACCAAGCTGAGACCACTGAAACCACTGAGACCAGATGAAACCACAACACCGCCATAGGACTATCTTCTAGTTTACCTGTCTTATATATATTTTTTTAATTTTGATATACAGAAAGAACACCAAAAGGAAACTCCAATAAAAATTTATGTTAAGTCCTTGAGACATACCAATATATTCGTCATCCAGCCTTCTAATATTTAAATATCATTTCCTATTTCCATTTTTAAGTTATCAAACAAGTACCCCCGAGCCAACATAGGTGTGCCATTGCATGGATATATGATGGATTTTACAAACACCATGATAATTGGAGAAGGCAGCACTGGTAAGCCAGGCGAAGTTCATTCCTGACCTATTTTGCCTTATTTTGTTAGTATTTGAGGCTCTTTCTAAACGCCATTGATATGGATTTTGTACTGAGCAATAGATTAAGGGCGGGGATGGAGGGCCTACTCAGGGGGGTTAGCGTTAGACTACGGTATTTCATTAGCATTTTAGATAGCTTTTAAGGGTCAGTGAGATATTGCTTTTGTGGTAAGGAAAGTATGAAACATACTAGGAGATACTGGGTATCTCCACGAGCAAGGGTGTATCCAGAATTTTTGTTTGGGGCAGGGGGTTATTTTGTTCGGGGGGGGTTTTACAAAAAAAAAATTAGAAAGCGCATCAAAAATGTATTTATATACAATTTTGTTATGCTTTTACAAGTCGAACAAAAATTTTGGAGGGAGGTTAAAACCCAATACCCCATCCCCTCTTGGATACGTCCTTGTCCACGAGATACCTAATATGCAGCATAACTTGCAAAAGGAAGCAACCGAAAAAAGAATAGAAAAAACTTTTACCACAATAAGAACAAAAGCCCTCTTCCTCAAATCAAGACAGGCTTCACCAAAAATAAACAACGTTTCTTCTAGCGGTGGTAACTGTTTACAAAGCCGAAAATCACAGAACAATTCATACGGTCCACCAGACTCACCCACACTTGACAATATCCCTGTGTTTGCCAATGGATCGTATACAGAAATTTTGGCAACAATGCGCACTCTACGATTAGTCCAACCTTCTAAACTAGTTAGGGATGCTAACTCTTCAACGGTAAAGGTTACAAAGGGAAGTACAGTGTTGCCACAATTCATTAACTATTCTATATCCTCGGGGTTGGGCAACGGCATGCCTATTTCTCTCATATATGATTTGCCGAGTTTTTCGCCTTTTCTAAGATGCTCCTGGGTTACAGGGTTTTCTGGCTCCCAAGGACGAGGTCCACGCTTGTTCTCCCAGTTATTTAAATTCTTCTGAAAAAAAACATCAATATAATACCTCAACGTGATACTTAATAAGACAATTAAGAGCTGTCTCAGTGAAAGAAAAAAAAACAGCTCTTTAGGTTTATTATACTAATGAAAAATATTCCAATTATAGTAAATTTCTTATGAAAAATTCATGAAAAAAAAGCGTAAGGCAGGGGCGAATCTAGAGCAAGATCTTAGGGGGGGGCAATGTGACAAGGGAACCAATAATTGACCAAATTGATAAATTTATTTTTACAATAGAGTGAAAAACAGAAAAAAACAAGGAAAGAGGGCACCAGATTGATTTTTTTTTGGGAGGGGGGGAGGGAGTCCCCCAGGCCCAACCCCGGATCTTCCAGTGGCGTAAGGTATGCTTTAATATCTTTAGATTCAACGATAAACCTTAAAACTGGATTGATCAAACTTAAAATGTTTTTCACTTTTCTGAGTGTTTTTTTTTTTTCTTCTAGCTATGAGAAATTCATAAAAAAAGCGACATGGTATAATATTTTTACATTAGGCTATATGAAAAATCTTAAACCTATATCTATCTACTTGAAAATGTTTTTCACTTTGTGTTTGCGTGCTTTTCTTTAGCTGGTGTATGACCTCAAACATACACTTCATATTATGAAGCTGGTACCAACATTAACATGTGCCTAGATTGCAAAATTTAATTACAAATATTCTCAAAATCTCATTTTTTAAAAGGGTAAGTAAAATATCCCAATTTAGGGACATTTTATTTTGTCTATGCTACCATGCCCATTTTCATATTAGAACCATTTAGTATTGAATAATGTTACTAAATCATTTTCTTCACTAAGATATTTCACCAGCTACAACATTTGTTATGAGAAATTCATATAACTACACCAGCTACCAGCTACAACCTTTGTTATGAGAAATTCATATAACTACACCAGCTACCAGCTACAACATTTGTTATGAGAAATTCATATAACTACACCAGCTACCAGCTACAACATTTGTTATGAGAAATACATATAACTACACCAGCTACCAGCTCAACATTTGTTATGAGAAATTCATATAACTACACCAGCTACACCAGCTACCAGCTACAACATTTGTTATGAGAAATTCATATAATTAACCAGCTACACCAGCTACCAGCTACAACCTTTGTTATGAGAAATTCATATAAATACACCAGCTACCAGCTACAACATTTGTTATGAGAAATTCATATAACTACACCAGCTACCAGCTACAACATTTGTTATGAGAAATTCATATAACTACACCAGCTACCAGCTACAACATTTGTTATGAGAAATTCATATAACTACACCAGCTACCAGCTACAACATTTGTTATGAGAAATTCATATAACTACACCAGCTACACCAGCTACCAGCTACAACATTTGTTATGAGAAATCCATATAAAGTCATATGGTGTCTTTAGCAGTATGGAAAGAGCAGACAAATGTTCTTCAGAATAAAATGAGTACGTCTAGAAGCAAACTTGGCCAATTTAATTTTGATCTCTTTGTCAACAATGTCTTTAACAACATGGCTTCCTCAGTCCATCTAGGATGTTATATTGTATTTATGCTTATATTTTTTTTATTCCTAAATTTACGGCGCCAGGTGTAATTAAACATCTGGTTTGCCGTTAGTCTTTTATAAAGGCTTTTAGATGACTATCGAATAACCTTTTGACAGAGTCAACGAAGAATATATATTCACGTGTCTTGGCTGACATACAACTTTCAAATAATTAGACTTCTTAGTAAAAATATACAAAATCGGTCAAGCTAAACTAAAAGAATCAATTAAATTAATAAAAAACAAGTTTCTTTCAATTGAAAGTAAGGAGCAACATTAAAACTTCAAACGAACAGAAATTATTCTACATATGAGGGGGAGGCTGCACCTTTCTCAGCCCTCTCTTTTTATGGTAAAGTCTTAAAAGTTCTTCAAAATACTTATCATTCAAATTCAACGCCCTTGTGTTTCAGCAGTCTTTCTTAAAGAATTGGAACAAAAAGTCAAATTTAGCGTAAAAAGCGAGGGTTGAGGAGGGGGAAGTCCCCTCATATACAGAATAATTTCTGTTCAGTTGAAGTTATAATGTTGCTCCTTACTTTGAAAAAACTTTTTTTATACCGTTTTTCAAACCATACAGGAAATCCCCTTCCCTCCCCCCGTGTAAACTTTCCCTCCTCGCAAAAAAATTCCGTATATTTCCCAATAACGAATACTAGGCTATGTGTGAACAAATTGCCTAACTTAGAGCCCTTTCCCAGGGACTCTAAAGGCATAGTTATTGGACTTATCAACTATGCTGAATCAAATGCCTGTCTCAAAATTTCTATCTGATGTCTTTGGGAGAAAAGGAGGCATAGTTGCCATCCAGCTTTTTCAGCCTATTAAAAAGGGTGCTAAAATTTTTAATTTCCGTTCAAATGAGCCCTCTTCCGATCTTCTAGGATCATGGGTTCAACATGATCACCCATAAAACAAAATTGCATCTGTAATAAAAATCTATGGTTAAAAATACAAAATTCCACATTTTAAAAATAGGACCTTAAAATCTCTACAGTGGGGTTCTTTAATATGTCGAATCTGATAGTGTGTTTCTCATTAAGATCTCTTGACTTTTTGGCATTTTCCCTCTTTTTTGAAAATCAGGCAATTATCCTCATCTTCGTAGCTTTTGATGGATAACATTAAACTTCAAAAATTTTATTCATTTGAAATCCGCAATAAAATTCAGTTCTTTTGATGTATCTATTATAACCGAAATTCTGTTTTTTAGATTTTCAGTTACTATTGGGCTGAGTTACTCCTTACTTACAGTTTGTTACCACAAACTGATTCCAAATGAATTTTTTTTTATCCAGTCAAAGATATACTTTTCTTGAGATAGGCTAGATGGTCAAATTTTTGCAGAAGAGAATCCTGTTTCTTTGAAGAATATATATATATATATAGAATATATGTATATATATATATATATATATATTTTTTTTTTTTTTTTTTTTTATATATATATATATATATATATATATATATATATATATATATATATATATATATATATATATATATATACATTTTTAAAGACAATCTATCCAAATTCTCCACTGTTTCCCAAGTTTTATTCATCTTTTTGAATGACTTAAAAGTATTCTCACATTATTATATGAATCAAAATATTTTTCATGTGGGTGCAGTCTATGACATATTTTTCTAGTAGGTAGGCTACATGGTTATACTTTTTTTCTTTGGGGGGGGGGGAGGTAGTTCTACAAAAGGATTTTTTTCGCGGGGAGGGGGGTTTACAAAAAAACTTCAAAAAACGCGTCAAAATTTGTTTATATTAATTTTTGTTGCTTTTTACGTTGGACAAACATTCCAGGGGGGGGGTCAAACCCCCTACCCCCGTGGATACTGTCTTGGTCAAAATACAAAACGGTGCCTTTTTAATGCAAAATTTCTCCAGAAAGGGTTCCCTCACATCAACCTCAGGAAGGGTGAATACCCTTGCTTTAGCATTAAATCCATAACAATGGATTGAGTTAATAAAAGTCTCTAATCTAGGGCATGCTTAAATTATTTATTCACCTGCTTAATCTTTTCAAATTCAGAATCAAGTGTAACTTCACCAGGCTTTTTCATTTTTATTCCATGTTTTTCTGCTTCTTCAACAGGTATACGCCTATTTTTAGCAGCATCATATCTAGAAATATCAAATATTTGTTAAAACTAAACATTATGAAACTAGGGAAAATAACAGAATAAGAGTCCAAAACAATTAAAACTCTTTTTATCTTGAACACAGCTTACAGTGTCTTGTAACGAGACATATGCTCATAGGCAATGGAGGATAGAGAGAAGTCTCCCCAAATTAAAAAAAATCGTGGAATAAAAATTTACTTCATTCATGTTTCATTCCTGTTAAGCAGTATCAAATTTAAGATAATTAAACACCTATTAAAGCTAGAAATTATAAAAACCAACGGTAATTAAATATAACTAAAATCTTATTTTCCCCAACTCATATCTTACCCTAGAATTTAGTGGAATGAATACCTCTACACTCTGAATGGATTCAAAGAAATATTTAATACTCAATACAGCACAATTACCAGTATCAACAAAAATCAAATACTACTACTACTACTACTAGCAACTCACCGCAGCACCAAGCCGCCTGAGGCCAACACAGCTACGCACGCTCCTCCTCCACCCCAATCTATTCAAAGCCTCCCTTTTTACACCTGCCCATTTCCTTTAAATGTTTCTTTATGACGTCCTCCCACCCCAGACGGGGACGACCTGTTTTCCGTTTAGCCCTAGATGGTTGGCCGAAAAGAACAATCTTTGGCAATCTGTCATCCTTCATCAGCACAACGTGCCCTAGCCACCTCAACTTTTCTTTCATTATAGCCCTAGAAAGCGGTATTGAACCACATTTTTCGTACAGCCTACTGTTCGAAATAAGGTCAGTCAACAGGGTAACCAGAACAATCCATAAGCAATTTCTCTGGAAAACATCTAGCAAATCCTCATCCGCTTTTCGGAGCGTCCATGCTTCAGAGCCATATTTGACCATTGTCATCACTGTAGCTTCTAATATTCTAATCTTGATTCGAAGACTTATCTTCCTATCCTTCCAAACTTTTTTTAACTGTGAAAAAACACCCTGAGCCTTGGCTATTCTACTTTTAACATCCTCACTGATCCCACCATCTTTACTAATAATACTACCAAGGTAAGTGAAGCTGCCCACCTGATCAATCTTTTCCTTACCCAACGTCACCTTTTTATCTTCCCTTATTCCTAGCCTTAGTGACTTATTCTTCCTAACATTCATTTTCAAACCAAGTCTAGCACACTGAACTCGCAAAACCTCTAAAACTTCATTCATTTTGCTCATACTTTCATCTAGGATGATTAAATCGTCAGCATAATCCAAGTCCAGGAGACTTTTTCCTCCCCATTTGATTCCGTGGTCTCCCATTGCCTTTCCAGTGCTCCTTAAAACAAAGTCCATCAAAATAATCCATATAAAGGGGGATAGAACACAACCCTGCTTAACTCCTGATTTAATACAAAACCAGCTGCTCACCTCATTTCCTACCTTAACCGCAGCAGTGTTGTTCTCGTACATAGCACTAATATGCCCTTACTGGGGAAGATAGGGAGAGGTTTGCTTCCCAGCCCCTCCTCATACACACACACACTGAAAATTTAAGTCAGAAATTACTTTTGTTCAGGTTTTGGTCCCTGTCCTCTCATGAAACCAGGTCAGAGGTCTTGTTTATGCTCAACACCATGGGCACCGGCAAGGTGGCAGGGGGGGAGGCATGCCCCCCTAGAAATTTGGGACTATATAGTAATTATAGAGAAACAAAAGGAAAGAGAGCAGAATAGGGAAACCCATGGAAAAATGTTTGTTGCCCCATTGTTGGCTGCCTGCCAATAGATTTTGACCCATAATAAGGAAAATATAAGTTCTAATTTGTGACTGAGTAACCCCTAACCTGTTTTCCACAAGCATTTTTTATACGTGATTTGGTTGGAGCAAAAAAAAAAAAAAAAAAAACAACAACAAAACAAATTCTTCATAGTAATGAATGGTAAGTAAATAACGATCCTTGTCATTAACAAAAGTATAAGAGCCTAACTATTGACAACATTCATCAGTCAAAGAATCAGCTTTTTATTGTGATCTTAAATATATATTTGTTTATTAGTAATTAGTGCAGTTATTACAACACAAGAAAGTTCGTATAATTATAGATAACACAAGGAAAACAACTTAATAAGAGGCAATATCGATAAGAATATGCCGTCAACTTTTGCATGCATTGCAAGAGTACCCATGAGCTGATATATGAAGCCACTATAATCAGAAACGTTTCCCCTGAACATAATACAAACAATTTCTATATTTTCCCCCTGAACGGATAAGTTTTTTGTTTTATTCATTTTTTTTTTTTTTGTTGCTCGGAGTGATTGTATTTTTTTATTTGTAGCTTAATGCTGGGAGTTTATATCCTAGTTTTTGTAAGTAGGCTATTGTTTTGTGTGTTTTTTGTAGCTAATTACTTTTTCCATTTTTAAATACTTTGACTTTAATTGACATACTTTTTCCATTGCTTTTAGGAAATTATTCATCTCTAAGCTTCATTAAAATAGAGCAAATAAAACAAGTTTTTCAACTGAAAGTAAGGAGCAGCATCAAAACTTAAAACGAACAGAAATTATTACATATATGAGGCCCCCTCCCACCTCAACACCTCGCTCTTCAAGCTGCAGTTTTTCGGCACTTAAGAAAAATTTACTTATTGTTCTGATTAAACGACCCTTGTGTTTTAGGAATTATTTTTAAAGAATTGGGACAAAGTTTAACTTGAACGCAAAGAGCAAGATGTTGAAGAGGGGGATACCTCCCTCATATGCGTAATAATTTCTGTTCGTTTTCAGTTTTAATGTTGCTCCTTACTTTCAGTTGAAAAAACATGTTTTTTTTTATTTCTGATTGTTCTTTAAATAACGCCAGGATACCTGGCTCAACCTCCGCGGATAAATCTCCCTCCCAATAGAAATACCCTCTGGACAATTCAATCCCGACAAAATTTACCCCGAGCAATTACTCTTAACATGTCCACGCGTAAAATTGAATTGGTAAAGAGAAAGCAAAACATATAAAGAAATTTCGTATATGAATTCTCGCCAATTCACCCAGGGTAAAATTTCTTCTGAAAATTTCACCCCCTGGAAACCAACCTCTCCATTGAAAAATTTCCAGCAGAAAATTCGTCCTCCCCTCCCCACCCAAAAAATGTATGCATATTTCCCATTCCCAATAACAAATAAAACAAAGGGCGATTTTTATAACTTAAAAACCTTTCCCCAGGGGCTGTAGGGGGTCATTTTATCTCCAAAGACATAGTTATTGGGCGTTTCAACTATGCTGAAGAAAAAGCTATCTCAAAATTTTGATTGGACGATTTTGGAAAAAAAGTGACATGGGAGGGGGCCTAGTTGCCCTCCAATTTTTTTAATCACTTAAAAAGGGTACAAGAACTTTTCATTTCCATTAGAATGAGCCGTACCTCAATGTTCTAGGCCCACTGGGTTGATACAATCACCCCTGTAAAAAAAAAGACAAATAAACACACATCCATGATTTTTCTTCTGGTAAAAATTACAAAACTCCACATTATTGCAGATATGAGCTTGAAACATCTAGAGTAGGGTTATTTAATACCCTGAATCTGATGGTGTGATTTTAATTAAAGTTATATGACTTCATGGGGGTTTTCCCCCTTTTTCCGAAAATCAGACAAATTTTCTCAGGCTTGTAGCTTTGCATGGGTAAGACTAAACTTGATGAAAATAATATATTGGGAATCAGCCAATTGTTTTGATATATCTATTGGTATCAAAATTCCATTTTTTATTGTATGGATGGAAATTCTGTGAGACTTTTGATCCTCTACATAACTGAAGCCATCACAACCTCTACAATAGGATTTTCTTATTGATAAATTCATTATATATTTCTTTTACATACATTGAAGTAATTCATATAAATAAAAAAGAAAAATATCACCATTAAAAATTGCTGAAAACTAAGTTCCTAGCAGTATTTGCCACCCCACGGGAATTCCATGGTTGGGCTGATGGTGACCTACCTTGCCTTGTCCACATCTATGCTAGTAGATATGAGAATGTAACATTTTAGCTGTAGCCTATAGAGAAACGTTCAGATTAATTCCTACTCCCCCTGCCTCTTTCAACATTTATCTTAAGCCTCAAGAAGAGTAAGCAGTTTGTCAATTAAAATGTACTTTTATAGGAATCTACCCTACTCCCACCTTAACAGTGACTCACACTCCCCTCATTATAGCTGATATGCAATTACCGATCACCAAACGTAGTATAATTTTATTACAAATAAAGCGAATCAACTTGGTTGAATCCAGTACTACTACCCTGTGGGATTACCTCTTTTGCAACTGGAAGTCTAAAATATAGTTATTGATATTATTAAATCAATTAGCTTCTCAGGATTTTAAATTGATTGCAAATCCTTCTTCTTTGGGGTATAGTCGTGGTTTGGTGCCCTAAACCACCTAAACTGCCACCCAACCACCACTGCTATTTTGGTGTCCGCCCCCCCCCCTGGAAAATTTCCTGCCGGCGCCCTTGCTCAACACCATACTATAAATAGATACACAAAACCCCAAACCTTAGGGGAAGGATACTAGACTAATAAAACAACAAAGTTGAAACAGAGTTTTGGGAATATTATTAAGATTCAGTATGAATCTTGTATAAGGAAGCACCATAGCATTATTACTCCAATAGACACCAAATAATATAGAATAACATAGTACCTAGAATAGAATAATATAAAATAAAATAAAATAATATAGAGTAATATTGAGAACAATACAAATAATATAGTATCATAGGATTATTACCCAAATAGACACTAGATAATATAGATATTTAAATACCAGATGTTTAATATAGACACCAGATATTTAAACAATAAATGTTGCAAAAAAATAGAATATTTTTCAGTAACAAAATTCTTAGTGAGGATATAGAATAATATAGATGATATAGTATCATAGAACTATTACCCAAATAGACACCAGATAATACAGATATTTATATCCCAGATATTTAAACAATAAATATCAAAAATAATTTTTTTTCAGTAACAACATTCTTAGTGACATCTATAATGGCCTCTTTTAATAGAATCTGTTAATACAAAATTCCTACACACATATATAAACTTACTCAGACCTTACAATGCCTAGTGGCATACAAGGCAGCAATAGTTGACCTCCACATAAGATGATGCTGAGCCAGAGTTCAAAGCTTATTCAGGGATGATTGAATAGCTCTTTCCCCATCTTCAAGAGAAAGAACCAATACTGATCCAACTGTTTACAACACTCTTGGACATCCCAGAGGAGTCCATTACCAAACATTCCAGAATTGACAACAAAGAGTCTTCTGTTAATGTGTTCCTTCTTGGTTTTCCAGCCTTTGATAGGTTTAACCATATAAAACTGATTCACAAGCCCCATGGCAATGGGTCTAATTTATTAGGCCACAGATCCCAAATTTGAATTGAAGACTTTCTCAGAAGGACAGGCTAGCCAGTAAAAGAAGTGAAATGTCCCAGGGTAGCATACTCAAGCTTCTGTTATTAAATGTTTATATTGATAGGGTAGCATGGACATAGTAGATGAGTTGGGTATAGGGTATCTTTTCATTGATAGAGTATGGATAGCATACTAAAGCCTCTGTTATTAAATTTTTATACTGATAATCCTTCTAAATGGGTTTCATATCTTATGACACTATGTGTAGGTAACTCCAAGAGTGCAGGCCTTGCTAATTACATGAAACAGATACCTACTTTTCATTAGTACCAAACCAACCTGCAACTGGGCAAAAATCTGCAGCTTAGAAGTAAACATTCTAAAATGCAAGAACTTGTATTTGTGGAATAGACCCAGCTACAGATACACTAAGACAAACAATAATGGTCTGATGCATAATATAACAGAGGAGGAGAGACTTGGGCCTTATACAGAGCTGCTCCTAGGGAGGGGAGGGGGAATCCAAGGCAGTTGCCCTAGGTGTTGTGGCTTGGAGGAAAGGCGCCGCGGCTCAGGAATTGCCCACTTTGATCCAATTGTTCACTTCAATGTTGCAGTGACAAAATCTTCCCATTCAGGGAAAAACAAGGTCTCAGCCGTCCTCTTGGTCAAAATTTCGCCACAAAGTGTTCTTTGGATGACCTCATCTTCTTTTGCCACCTGGTTTCCAGTTGTAGACTGTCCAAGGAAGGCGGCCTTCCTTCATGCAGAGTACGATCCTAAATATGTCCACCCCTTCTTCCTTAGAACAACAGTACTGAGAGGCTGACTAGTTCTATTATGAACATCAGAGTTGCTGACTCTCTGTTTCTAGCATATTCTCCAATGCAAGAATTCTTTTTACAAATTGATGATTTGTTGTCCAGCACTCACTAGCATAGAGGAGTATGGAGAGCACATTGCTACTGAAGAGACGTAACTTAAGTCACAAAGAATATTTTGCTGCTCTTCCAAATGGGCTTTAGTCTATTAAAAGCTCTGGTTGAGTGACCAATTTTGCATTTAATCTCAGTCATTATTTCACCATCACAATCAATCCAGCTACCCAGGTATTTAAAATCTTCACCTGTCCTAGATCTGCACTCTTGTCATGCAGAACAAGTAATGTGATGGACATGCCCTTTGAATTGTCAACATTAATGGCTAGTCTGACATTTGCTGCATTTTCTATAATTGTGTCAAGTAGCTGCTGTAACCTCTGTTTATAATCTTCTAACAAGACTACATCATCAGCAAAATCTAAATCTGGGAGTTGCTTACTTTACATCATATCCAGGATTTTGTCTTAATATGTAGTCCATTATAATTACAAAAAGGAATGGGAAAAGTACACATCCCTGATACACACCAGACATGATCTTGAAAATTGGGTTGTGCCATTCTTAGTCTTAACACAACACCCAGTCTCTTTGTATAGGGAAATAATCATGCCCACTAGTTTTTCTGGCACCCCATAGTAGTTGAGGACTCTCCACTAACATTCTTGGTCAACTGAGTCAAATGCCTTTTCAAAGTCAATAAATAGTAGGCATACCTTGTTGTTCCACTCTTTTGATTCCTTGACAAGCATTCTCAGTACAAATATCAAGCAAGAGACCAATCTGCCAGCTCTAAAACCATGCTGCTCTTCTTGCAGATGTGTATCTAGTCCATCTTGAATCTAATAAAATATGATAGAAGAAAATAGTCTGCATGGTACTGGCAGAAGGTTCATACCTCTCCAATTATCACACAACATTTTGTTTCCCTTTTTGAAGATTTTCACCAAATTCCCTTTGGTCCATTCACAGGGAACCTTTCCTTTATTCCATATATTGGTGAAAAGGGCAAGCCCCACTGAGAGGCATGTTCTTATTGAATACTTCAGTATTTCTGCTGAGATTCTATCTATGCTAGAAGTTTGTCCGTTTTTTTAGCTTTTTTGCTGCACACATTACCTCAGCACAGCATGGCAGGTCTGTATTGATGTAAAGCTGTAAAAGGGGGTAGGCTATCAGGTACATTTTCTTGGTCACTGGGTCTCAGTCTATTTTATTGTTTCTTGAAGTGGGCAGCCCACCTTTTGTGGCACCTTTTATCTGGATCCAATAAAATCACCCCATTCTTGTCTTTGACCAAAGTGATTCTGCTGCTCTGTTTTCCAACAATCTCATTAGTCAGCTGGCAAACAGTTTTAGAATCACCTTTCTAGCAGCTTCCTCTGCTAAAGCAGCTATATTTTCAAGGAAATTCCGAGGACCCATTTTTTTTTGTCCTTCTCCTTGTAGAGTAGATGTGAAGCTGACTGTGCATGATGTGTGGCATCAGACAGTGAGGTCTGCTCAAGTGTACCAAGTACACTTAGCAATCAGCTTCCCTATGGTGTCAAGAGATCCACCTTTGCTTTGGTTCCTTTACCTCCTAATCTGGACGGGTGACAAGGGACATGCAATCTTTGAAATATTTACATTCACAAATTAAGAAAAGAGCAAAACTGAAACATACCTTAAGAAATTCAGGTAATATGCTGCACCAAAGACAAACAGTTTGTTTGCTTGATTTGTATTCCACAAAAGAGAACAGCTAGAAAATGAGAATGTGGAAATTTTCATAACAAAACTGGAGAGAGACTGGTGAAACCATGTGCATATACTAACCCTGACAAAATGGTGAAAGATCATATAGTGATTGGCATCAGAGACACATGAATCAGAGAGTGTCTACTCTTGGAACAAGACTCTCTTATTCTACAAATTGCCAAGTAAAAGTGTCATCTCTTCAAAATAACCCAGGCACAGTTCTGAACATTTGAAGGAAAGGAATTGCTGGTGAAAAAAAATTGATGCTCTCCAGAAGAGCAAATGCTACCAACTGCCTAAGCAAGATGACAGACACAAAACTGAAAGAAAACCGAGGGAGTATTACTTCTGCAGAGGAACATACTCTCCAGCCCACATGTGCCAAGCTAAGGGAAAGACCTATAATATCAGCCCAAGATGAATTCCAAAGAAAACTTGAAGAAATATTTGAAGGTCTTGAAGGTTTTGTGATGATTGTTGATGATCTATTAATCTATGGAGCAAAAATTGAAGAGCATGGCAAGTGCCCCCTTGCTATCCTAGACAGAACAAGACTATGTGGTGTCAGGTTTAGCAGGAAAAATGTAAATTCCCTGTCCCTAGGGTACAATACTTTGGACACATCATCATTGTTAGCAGATTAAAACCTGACCCCAAAAAGTTGACAGCCATCAACAAAATGCCAAGCCAAACCAACAACAAGGAGCTAGCTACTCTACTTGGCATGCTAAACTTCTTATCCAGGTACATACCAAACCTCTCCTCAAAGAACAAGGAACTTCATGGCCTGCAAAGACAGAAGGAGTTGAATTGGGGAGAAAAACAAAAAGAAGTCCTGAGGGAAATGAAAAAATTAACAGTCAAATCTATCTTTCTTTTACCCATCATGCAGCTCCATTGATCTCACAGTTGACGCCTCATCCCATGGTCTTGGAGTGAACCTGTCATCTTATGGCAACATCATTGCTTATGCCTCTAGATCCCTGAACAAGATTGAGCAGAAGTAATCTTAACTAGAGAAGGAGTTATATGCCATTGTATTTGGGTGTAAGCACTTCCACCACTATCTCTATGGTAGAAAGGTGAAAGCCACAACTGACCACAAGCCCCTGAAAAACATAGTCTTAAAGCCCCTACAGAAAGCACCAGCAAAAACTCAACAGATGCTGCTACAGATCCAACCTTATGACCTGACACTCACCTACCAACCTGGCACTGATATTCCAGTTGCCAATGCTCTGTCTAGGCTACATTTGCCAGACACTGATGAGACATTACATAAAGAGCTTGAAATCTATGTCCATCAGTTTAGCAAAGCTAGCAGAAATTGCCAAAGAAACTTGCGAAGACCCCCCAGCTCAGTCAACTAACAAATACCATCAAAATTGGATGGCTGAAAATCTGGAGAATCTGCAGCAATGATCTCTTGCCCTACTGGACAATACAGCATGAACTGACAGTTCACTGCAGCCTTATCCTCAAGGGAGACAGAATCCACATACCTAAAAAGCTGAGATCAGAAATTCTGAGTGGCTACACACTTCCCACTTGGGCATTGAAAAAACGAAACAGCAAGCAAGAATGATTGTCTACTGGCAAGGCCTCAATGCAGATATTGAAAGGATGATCCAAAGATGTTCAACATGTCAGAATGTCAAAGACAGAAATCAGAAGGAGCCCCTAATATCCACAAAAGATACCCTTGCTACCCTGCAAACACGTTGCTATGGACATCTTCACCTAGAAAGGTTCAAACTGCCACATCCTTGCTGACTACCACAACAGGTTCTTTGAATTGAACAAGCTGAAAGATATGACAGTAAGTGAGGTCTTCTCAAAACTGAAAGTAAACTTTGCCAGACATGGCATACTATTCTCCCTCATGTCAGACAATGCTGGTCATTAAACATCAACCATATTCAAAAAATTTATGCAGGGGTGAGGAATCAAACCTCAAGCCCTCACTTCCCACAATCCAACAGCCTTGGGGACAAAACATTCCAGACATGCAAGCAAGTTGTGAAAAAGGCTGGGGAAATGGGAGATGACCCTTATCTAGGACTTCTCAAATACAGAAATAGTCCAGCAGATGGATCTGCTACTCCCTCAAAGTTGTTGATGAGCCACCTGCTGCAACCCATCATCCTGCATGTGCCTAAGCAACTGATCAAGAAGGTTGTATCTACCTCTAATTTTGTCCAGCAGCACAAGTGCAGCAGAAGATGTACCATTAACAGCATACAAAGCTACTGAGACCACTCCATTCAGGCAACACAGTATGCTATAAAAATATCCAGATGATATCTGGGAGTGTACCCAAGAGGTTAGCTTGGCAGATGCCCCCAGATCATACTGGGTCTTGCTCAAAATGGGTGTGGCTGTAAAAAGAAACAAGGTGCATGTCAGACCACCTCATAACCCATGCTCAAGCCCCACACTGAACTAAGGTACTAAACCTCTTGAGAGTGCAGAACTTCCAAATATCCCAATTCCCTATGATTGCAGCAAACCCACCATGCTACAGACACCACCTAGTCCCTACCCAGCTGTAACATGAGCAGACAGGATAGTGAAGCCACCCTCTCTCCTGAATCTATGATAGTCCTATGTCAAAGGTGAGCAAGAAGTGTATATACCAACAGTGTTCTCATGAACAGGTAAAAACATGAGCCTAGCACTGTTTGTCCCTCAAGTTTAATTCTCTACATTGAAGTTGATTAGCTCTTCTATTATTATTTTTTTATGTTTCCTCTTGTGTGTGTACTGGTGAAGAGAGGTACAAGCCAAGTGCCACCTCTCTAAAGCTATTGTGCAAAAAAAAAAAAAAAAATGAAGATTGCAAATTAAAGTTTGGAAGAAAGAGCATGTAGTAATATGTGATGTTGCTTTGTTTTCTTGCTTGCTTTTGTTTATATGCTTTATTTATAGGTGCCTGGGTTTAATAAAAATATAATCTCAAAAACATTACACCTGGGTCTTTCACCCTAGGAAACTAAAAGGATCCATTTTTGCTTTTTCTGTGGGCAGACATATCATGTTCAGTTAGCTTCAGAAGAAGGAACATCAAGCTTCAACACTGCAAAATACTTGTACTTGTTAATACAGCCCCTGATGCAACAGTGCAATAAACCAACACCCCGCTATGTAGCTTGGTAAGTAATTTGAACCTATTCTGGCTGCTGCTCCACTTGAGACTGGAAGGCAACCACTAGCTGACTCATCAACAACTATTTCAGACTTACTCTTGCATTCTGATACATTTTGGTGTGTTGAATTTGGAACTTGAATCCTCAGCATCTCTAATGCTTTTTCCTGGTGCAATACAAAGACATAGGTGGGTGATGGTTCTTTCAGATTTTTCAAATTGGAAAGCTACTGATCATTTAACTACACTTGGTCACTAAACAACAATGAAAACCACTTCAATCATCAAATCTAGAGCTTCACAAGGAAAAATCCTTAGATTGCTCTTAACTACAATTTAAGGTAATCACTTGGTGCCTGTTTTTATGTTCCTTCTGAATTCAATAATTACTTCTGGGACAAATTCCATTTTGAGTCCTTAATGGGGCCCCAAAAGGTAACTTAGTGCCTTGTCCATAGTTTTTAGACTATGATGTAAAGCTAAAACTAACTAGATATAAAAATTAGAGTTTAAACAATGCAATAAACAACTCTCTATGGTGTTTCAGTGCCATGTTAGCAACAAAGAAAAAAAAAACAAAACAGAACAAAGAAAAAAAAACAGAAAAAAAAAAAAACACAGCAAAAAAAGAAAAGAGGAATCATCAATGTTATCCATGCAAAAATGTGATTTCCCTTGTTGTTCAAGGTGGAGGCTGTAAGGAATAATGAAAATAATAATTCCCATTCCCGATTCAGCCACAAATGCAAATTTGCAAATGCACCCCTGTCACATTGATGGTACTATAGGCTATAGATCAAAAGGAATAAAACTAAAATAAAGACTAATAAAAACCATAAACAACAAAATTTTTACTGTATAATATGCAGGATGTCTGTATTACTCATATTTTCACGTTTCCTTCCATTATTACCCACTTTTTAAAGGTAAATAATCCACTTTTATTTTAAATCACTTGGTGCCTTTTTTTTATCTTTTTAAATTTTGAGCCTTTACAAGGGCTCAAAACATCCTATAGTAACCAAAACTTTAAAAATATGGGTCTAAAAAAATTTTAGCGAGAAAAGATTGCCATTTGTAGCTGAGACAGGAATGGTAATTATAATTTTCATTAGTCTTAATAGAAAAACCATATTTTGAAAACAAACTTGTAAGAATTTTAAAACAGAGCCTGAAACCCATCAAAAATGACATCATTTTTGCTGTGATGTCATTTTCAAGGGGTTATTAGTTCTCTTTGAAAATGGCAACAAATTTTGGTAAAGGTCTAGATAGGGGCTATTGAGAAGGAAACATGTTAAGAAAACACTCCTTATTTCATAATATGTAAAACACTTGTAATTAGCATTTTTGCATAAAGCTCTGACTTTATACACTTTCATTAAGCATTTTCCCACTTTTTCTAACAAGTATATTAGTTTTTCAATAGTATACTGCCATTGTATTTCTCTTGTTTCAACCTTTGTATCTGTTTATTGAATCAACTGTGACAAAATGTGACTTAAATGACAAAAACGTGACAAAATGTGACTTACTTGACAGAAAAAAGAAGAGCACTATGTGGCAGAATACATAGGAAACATATAATTTGGGCTACATATTTGCACATTAGAGAGGTGGGGGGATAGAGTCTAAGGATAATTTGGGCTACATATTTGCACATTAGAGAGGTGGGGGGGATAGAGTCTAAGGAGCTGTAGTCAAAATGTGTTAGTTAGCCTATAATTAATCTGCATATTATGGAGTAAGAATTTTTCTCTTAACATGTTTCCTTCTCAATAGCCCCTAATCTAAACCTTTACCCAAATTTGTGGTAAATATTTACCAAATCATATTAATGAGTTACGACTAAAGTGAATATACCACTTGATGCCTTTGTTAAAGCTCTTACAAATATAATAATCATTTTTGTCAGAAATGTATTTTTGCCCCCACCCCTAAATATATATCAATTCAGGGTATATATTTGCACATTACGGGGGTGGGGGGTATTTTATTTCTGATGCAAATGAGAGGTAATTTTAAACTTTCCCCCCACCCCTCTAATGTGCAAATATATACCCTGAATTTATATATATATAGGTGGGGGCTAAAATTCATTTCTGACAAAAATGATTGTTATATTTGTATAGAGCATAAAAAAACCATCAAGTGGCTTATTCACTTTAGTCCTAACTCAATAATATGATTTGGTAAATATTTACCAAATTTGTTTTCAAAATAACATTTTTACTATTAAGAATAATTAAAATAATAAATATAATTCATGAATCAGCTACAAATGGTAATTTTTCTTCCTAGATAGTTTTTTCTTAGAATAAGTTTTTAAAGGACATCCACCACATGGCTAATAAGGGAGTAAAGTTTATTTGTGATGTAAATAGATGTTATATTTAGATTGAGGATGCAATTCTAGGTATATATTTCCACATTAGGGGGGTAGGGGTATATATTCTGTGAATATTTAGTTTCTAAGAAATTAATGTGTTGGGCCCCACCCTGTTCAACATCTATATAAATGAGCTACCCCTCATCACCAGCAACAAATCCACCCTATATGTGGATGATTCGAAACTCATAGGTCCTGCCAACACCTCTTCTTCCATCCAATCCCTCCAAACTGATCTCAACCACATGTGCTCCTGGGTCAAAAGATGGCTGCTAGAATTCAATGCAGAAAAATGCAAGGTCATACACTTCGGACACAAAAACCCCAAACATCAGTACCTCATGACCCAAAATTCTGGAAGTCACCACACAATTGAGCCTGTCCAGGAGGAGAGTGACCTTGGTGTCATCATTGACTCCCAGTTGAAATTCAGCTCCCACTCACAGAAAATCTCAGCCAATGCTAGTAGAGCCCTAGGCATCATCAAACACAGCATCACCAGTAGGAGTAAACACCTAATCACCAAACTCTACAAAGGATTAGTAAGACCTAGACTGGAGGTGGGAATGATACTGGCCACCCCTTGATTCAAAAAGGACAAGACAGTTCTTGAGCAAATCCAACAAAGGGCCACTAAGATGATTGCCAGCATGGGAAACAAGACATACAGTGAATGGCTGAAGGAACTCAACCTCCCCTCCTTAGTATACAGACAGAAACGTCGGAGACATGATCTAGGCGCACAAACTCCTCTCAACCAATCGAGAAAATGAGATCCTGGAGATTGACACCTCCCACAAAACATGAGGACACCCTAGACAAATCCGCAAACATCACACTACAACTGGAGCAAGATGCAATTTCTTCTTGAATCAGATCGAGAACCTCTGGAACAACCTCAAGGAGGACACTGTTGCTGCTGAATCAACAGATGCTTTCAAACGCCATCTAGATGCTGAGTAGAAAGATACACCATGGAAGTTTGACTGGGAAGCACCAGAATCTTCCACCAGAACTTAACCAACTACAACAGTCATCACAAGGAGTGATTCAACAGGATCAAAAGTCCTTATTTCACTCTAAGCTGTGATTTAAGGTAATTTTAAGGTAAATGAATTTCTAAGAAAAACTGGAAAAACAAGGAAAGAAGAAAAGATAAAGGCTCTCTCCCTGCAAAATGTGTTAACTAGGATCATTCTGCATATTATGGAGTAAGAATTGTTTTCTTAATAAGGTTCCTTATGTCCAGTTGGACTCCTAGGCATAAAATACTGGGGTAAATTTTTACCAAATCATATTATTGACTTAGGAATAAATTGAATATATCACTTGATTCAGGGTATATATTTGCACATTAGGGGGTGGGGGTAAAGTTTAGACTTACCTCCCATTTACATCAGAAATAAAATTCCCCCCTCTAATGTGCAAATATATAACCTGAATTGGTATATATAGGGGTGGGGGTAAAATTTATTAGACAAAAATGATTATTATATTTGGAAAGAGCATAAAAAAGGGCATCAAGTGGTATATTCACTTTATTCCTAAGTCAATAATATGATTTGGTAAAAACTTACCAATACTGGTTGGCTAATTTAAAGATTTGTATATAGGCCTATAGGCTAGCCTATATATACTGTCAAATTAGCCATCTGTGGTAGGTATCCTGTTTTTAAACCATTGGTTAATATGGAATGTTTTGTGCCCTTTTAGCTCCTTTAAGGGTGAATATGGAGCAGTCCATATTTCTGACATGCAAATAAAATGAACATAGGCTTAGGCTACCTAGCCTACTGAATTTGGAAACAACATAAAAAATATTATTCCAAATATTGTTATTTCCTGTAGCCTACCTTTTAAAAACATCTCAAATAATATTTTGGAAAATTACACAGGCTAGACCTACTCAGTTATACATGGAGATAATTCCAACTAAGAAGATAGGCTAATCACTTTAACACAGGAGTTAAGCTATAAGATAACCTACAACTACATTGAAATAATGGAAAAATAGATAATTAGGGCTTTATATGCAACCATCAGGAGGGGTGATGATGAGCAGCTAGTGAGTGAGTTGATTATTATATTTGGGATTATCATAAAAAAGTAATCAAGTAGGCCTAGCCTAGTGTTACACTTTGTCCCTATCTTGGTTATGGGATCTTGTATATATTTACTGTAAATATTATTTGTAGGCTCGTGCCTAAAATTGTTTTTATAAAACTAGAATCAGCCTATTTTAAAGTAGGGCCTACTCAGAATTTTGTATTGTTTCCTTCTGGAGGGTGAAAATGCAGCACTAATACTGAAGTTGGTTTACTAACAAGTAAGTCAACACACCTAATCTGTGCAAAGTATTTCAAACCAAATGAGCCACCAACAACCAAAGCAATGAATGGAGCTCCGAATCTAACAAATCGACTTCTTAAAAATCCTCCCACTGGTTTCATAATACAATTTCTTTTGTAAAACTACTTATGTTTATCATTTCTTAATGCCATCTATTGAAACAAAATCCTGACTAATTAAAGGCCTCACAGACATAACGTTTTGAAAACATACACAAATGAATGATTAGTTGGCATGTTATTAACAAATCGCATTTAAAGTTCTAAAAATAGAAATTCAACAAAGACAGTCTATTTGACCAGCCATCAAGTAGTGAGTGACCAATAGGCCCCTATGCCACGCCAATTCATCGGCGGCGAGTCACCGATACTATTGGCGCACGATGGGAATATCTGTACTTAGACTTATATTTTGCAGTGACGTTAATTTTTCTGTCCTAATTAAGATCGCTTGATAAGTAACTTTGTCAAAGCATATCGAAATTGGTTTCTAACCAGAAAATGGGGATAAGAGCTTACAGACAAAGTAAGCATTGTCGTATTTAAAAGGGGGTTGCTGGCCTGTACCCACAAATATTTCACAGGGTTTTCCTAAAGAGCTTATTCTCTCGCTTTCAGCAATCCTCTTGATTTCATGCAACATAGTTTGATAATTTATTTGAAGCTACCTCGAGTAATTTTTTCCTTTGCAGTCACCTTTAAGATCTGTCCCACATCATTAGCCGTAATTTGTCATATATAGCATCTTTTGGAAATGATATTGAGTTTTGTTTTTCAGGTTAACTTGAGGAGGTGTAAAATTAAATGAGAACAGTACTATTTGTGTCAGGATTAAAATTGTTGAAAAACTTTCTCATCTACAGTGTAAAAACAGCAAGCCAAACTTTGGATTCTTATAGAAAAAAAACGAAAAGATAAAAAAAAAATCATTGAAAAAGACTATGCCAATACAAAACGAACACAAATTAATTTAAAAAGAAGGGTTTCAAAGAAAAGTAAAGAGCTCCATTAAGCCAAATATGAGCAGAAATAAAGGCAAATAATTTTCAAAGCGTAAAACTACCACAAATCATCATCAATGAATAAATTAGACTCAAAACGAACAGAAATTACAATAACCAGCGGAGTCAAACTCAAAACGAGCAAAAATTAACATGAGTACGGCTGATAACCCCCATGCCTTCTCAAGACCAGAACACAATTTGATTTTTACTGAAAACAAAATACGTTTTAAATATTTTCACTTTTTTTTTACTTTCATAAATAAAAAGTTACAAAACTTTAAGGAAATAATGTCGACATATGCAAATTAAACCGACAATCCACGGTCTTCTTTTCTTTTTTTTTTCTTTTTTTTAGAAAAGTACAAATTATGTTATGGTCTTCAGAAGGCATAGGGTTTATCAGACTTACTAAGGTTAACTTTTGCTCTTTTTGAGTTCGACTCCAACATTCCATGAAAATCTCACAGTCATACAATTACCCATAGTTGTAATAGTAATTGTAGTAGTAGTAGTAGGAGTACCAATAGTGCTAGTTGTAGCACTAGCAGTAGTATTAACAGTAATAACACTAGCATGAATAGCAATAGTAGCATTAACATGTTGTAATATTAGCATTAATATAATAGCAGTATTAACCTGTAAATATTGCCTTTTTGTCAGTTGATATTCCCCTTTAAGTATTCCCTGAAAGTTCCAACTTAATACCCTAATCTATTTCATAGATATACCCTTTTGACAATCTGGATGAACATAATTTGTTTTGATTTAGTTCAAATTTTCCTTTTATATTCTCCCAAGTATATATTATGGCAGTAGTGGTAGTAAGAGCAGCAGTAGAGCTTTATTAGTAGTGCAGTATTTAAAGCAGTGGTAATATATACACGTTGCTTTTTGGCCAGTTGAAGATCCCCTCATTATGCCCTGGAAGTTTCAGCCTTATACCTAAGGAGTTCCAAAGATATTGCTGATACGCCCTTTTGAGAATCTGTATGTACATAGCAAGTTTTGATTTAGTTCAACTTTCCCCTCGACATTTGTTTAAATTTTTACTTTAATGCCTTAACCTAGTTAATACTTGCTACAGAAACTAATATGGTCTTTTTCAATTGATCATCTCCATTATCGTTTCCTGGAAGTTCCAAATTAATGGACTCAGTTATTCCTGAGTTACACCCTTTTGACAAACCGTTTGCACAAAACGTGTTTCGATTTAATTCTACACTTTCTGAAAGGGTCATCTGAATGCCCTTCATCTTTTGGGACGCTAAAGATCAAACATGCCCACCTTTTTAAATAACAAATACTATATGTAAACATTGGGCGAATTGCATAATTTACAGCCATTGCCCCGAGGGTTGTGGGGGCGGGGTTGACATCCCAAAAGACATAGTTACTAGACCTTCCTACTATGTTGAAAAAAATGGTTATCTCAAAATTTTGATTTGATGTGTTTGGGGAATTGATGGGCATAAGAGGGGGTTGTTTGCCCTCTAATACCTTTAGATTCTTAAAAATGGCACTAGAACTTTCAAGTTCCAATCAAATGAGCTTATTCTGAAGTTTCGTAGAGTAGTAGAAAAAAAGGTAATACCAAAAATAATAATGCATTGTGTCCACATCACTCTTTACTCAGGCCTTTGATAAATTTAATCATTTTCTTCTGAGGATCTCTCTATCTCTCTCTTTCTCTCTCTCTCTCTCTCTCCCCCCTCTCTCTCTCTTTCTCTCTCTCTCTCTCTCTCTCTCTCCTATTTTACCACCTTTATAAAGGCAATAGGACTAAGGGTCGGTCGAAAACAGGATCAGCCGCTTTGTGGCATGTTTGAAACAGGTTTTGGTGTGGCATGGCCGCATAGAAACAAAAATGAATTCTTGTCGAAAAGGGGCATGTTTAAGAGCTGACGTCACAAGATTTGTTTTGTTTCTTAAGCTAATACGAAGGTGATGACATGCCAATTCTAAACCAAACACGACTCTATCAAAATGTGGCACGTATAGGCGTCATGTCAAAAAACTGGTTTTTGTTCTATAAGCTAATATGAAAGCAATGGCGAAAGTTCATTTGCATTGAATAATTAAGGGTTTGCTGGAATTCAGTGGTAGAGCAAGTACTTTGAAATAAAGATGGCAGTGAGAGATAAACCCCTTTTTAAAAAATGGATGTCTTTTCAACTTAGGATTTATAAATACCTACTTCTAAGGTTTAGAATGTACAAAAATAAAAGTAGACATTTTATTTGTAAATATATTTGTTTCCTTTATGTATAAATTATATTTTTTGGAAGGAGATTGTATAAAATATTTAGTTAAAAATTTTTGATGGTTTTCGTTCAAATAAGAAATTTTGTTTATCACTGGTTTCATATCAAGTGGGACTCTTTTCAAAATGGATTTAAAGGTACAGGGTCATTTGTAAGGGGTTATTCTACCCCTTTATAGCTATCTCTCATGAGCTATTGTTTTACCCTATATCCTTTCACTCTAAACATACATATCTGCTTCTACTATACCTTTTGTTTTATTCCTATCTAGTATTCATTCATATAGAAAAAAAATACAAGAAACGTTGAATCGATAAATACTTTATTTTAAATAAGAGATTATCTTATAAAATACATGGTTGTTTCTTCTTCCACTGTCAAATTCATAGTCACTTTGAGTGTCTGTGTTGTCGTTGCCGGGTAAACTTCGAAAGATTAAATTTTCGTTGTTTTTTTCTTCTTTCTTTTTTGTTTATCACTGAGGACAACTTGAGGGAGGTCCTTGTAGAAATATTTGCTTGTTTCTTCGTCATCATGGTTTGCCACTGGCTGACAAAATCATTGTTTTCTCACCTGTTTTGATTTTATTTTTAATTTTATTATTTTCTTATTATAGAGCCTAAGTGTAGAAGTTTTAAATCCTATTTTATATCTAAAATCTTGAATTTTGTACTTTTTCCTTGAAGAGATACGGTTTTATATGTTTCATTCCCCATGCCCAATTGTAGCAAACCAAACCTAGAAGATTAGAAGAGGGTTTATTAGATCATGAATCACAAATATTACTGACCATTGAGAATAACCAAAGATTGGAGGGTAGCTAGCAATTGGTCCACGCCCCTTTTTACCCATATAATGACATATCAAAATTTGGCATTATTAATTTGTTTTAAACAGTAGAAAGGTCCAATAATTTATCTTTGGGGAGGAAATTATCCCTTATAGTCCCAGAAGAAGGAACTGCAAGTTACGCAGTTTGCCCACCGTTCACATATAGTATTTCTAATTGCTGAATATGAAAAAAATTATAATGAGAAGTGGTATGTTTTGGTGGGAAGGGGGTCCGTGAGTAGTATAACGCCCTTCCGGGGGACTAATTTTTCATGATAAGATTCAGGGAAATTTCTGAGCCAAATTTTACACAGAAAGCAGGAAAGGATTTCTTTTCAAATTTTGAAAAACAATCAGAAATTCCATTTATAAAACCAAGTTTTAAGCTTAAGAGAAACAAGAGCCGTTTTAAAGATGAGTGGAGCGGCTCCTTACTCAACCCTTGCTCTTTAAGCAAGTCAGTTTTTGTTATCGTTCTATGACTCGTTCCCTTAAAAATGAGTCATAGAACACAAGGGCTGTTGAATTTGAAGTATTTTTGAATAACTGGCTTTTCAAACAGTTTGTAGCAACGAACTGTAAGTAAGGAGCGACCCGGCCCAATGGTAACCGAAACTTTAAAAAACGGAATTTGCTACCAATAGATACATCAAAAGAATCAGATTTTAATTCTGATTTCAAATATATAGGTTTCATCAAGTTTAATATTACTCATGAAAAGTTACGTACCTCATAATTTTTGGCTGGTTTTCGAAAACACGGGGAAGGACCCCATAACTTTACCTGAAACCTAATGAAATTCACATCATCATATTTGTCGTATCAGAGAAAACTACTTGATATTTTTAAATCTCCCCTCAACGCCAATGTGTACTATTGCATTTTTTGCCAGAAGACGTATCTCGTTTTCGTGTTTATTTGTTTTTTTTTTTCCCATGGTTACTAATGTTGCCCCAGTTGACAGATCCTCATGGCAAATTGAACATTGGACCGTCCCACAACATTAATCTGGCCCTTTGTCATTGACCAAAGAAAATGTTATGTCAGTGCTTCAACCTCCCCATCTCATTTTTTTCTCAAAGTAACCAACTGCACTGAGATATCTCGCCAGGTTTTCAAACCTATTCGACAATCTCATCCAAATGTCTGTTACTAGTTCTTAATCCCCCACCGGTCCCTGGAGATGGGATGCAAGTTATTAACGGTGCCCTTTGCTTAAATATGTTTGTGGTATGTGGGAATTAACCAGCCAATTTCAGCAATATTTTTTTGAGGGTGGGGGAGGGGCTGGAGGCGGGGCTATCTATTATAATTAAACAGCCTGTGTGATTTAGGGGTTTGTTAATTAAAAAGTTTTTAACTTTTAACGTAAAGAGCGTGGTATTGACTAAGGGGAGAACCCCATCATATACGTAATAAAAAAAAAAAAACAATAAAAAAAAACAAGCGATACGGCTCAATAGTAATCGAAACTTTTAAAAACGGAACTTTGATGTCAATAAATGTATCAAAAGAATGGGCTTATAATGCTGATTCTAAATGTATGAATTTTATTAAGTTTAGTATTACTCATCAAAGGCTACGAGACTGAGAAAATTTACCTGATTTTTTAAGAGGGGGAAACATCCCCTAAAAGTGAAAAAAAATTTAATGAAAATCACACCGTCAGATTCAGCGTGTCAGAAAAACCTATAACATAGGTTCAAGCTCATATCTGCAAAAATCCGCAACTGTGTATTTTTTTGCCAGAAGAAAAATATACGAATATAGAAGTTTGTTAAGTAAATTAATTTGTAAATTACGTCAGAACCAAATTTAGAGAGCCATTTAGCAAAAGAAAAGTAAATTTTTTATGTAAATTTTCCTTACTTATTCAATGCCGGCGAGCCAAAATAAAAGCTGCATTAACTAAAAAACGATCAGAAATTAAATAAAAAAAACAAGTTTTTTAAACTGAAAGTAAGGAGCGACATTAAAACTTAAAACGAACAGAAATTATTCCGTATATGAAAGAGGCTGTGGCCAATTTTCGACTATGTTGAACAAAATGGCTATCTCAGAATTTTTATTGGGTGACTTCGGAAAAAACATGTGCGTGGGAGGGGGACAAGTGCCCTCCAATTTTTTTGTTTTATTTCATTAGAATTAATGACGCTCCACTTCTCGCGTGTGTACCTAGATTTTAAACAAGCACCGTTGTTTCTTATGAAAAAGAAAGCACGAACTTGACAGCTGACAGTTAAAATTTGGGATTTGCTGGTTGCACAAAATATCTTCAAAGTTTTCCAATAACAAATCCTATCTGTAAGCAGTGGACAAATTATAAACTTAAAAAGGCCCTTCAACTTCTACAATAGAATCCTGTGAGTATTCTGCAGTTTGGGAGGGAGGGGGATATCTCAAATGGTGTATTTAAATGCCAAGACATCACAGTTCTAATGGAACCATCAGATAAATACAGAATTAGTTCTAAGTGAGAGACAAGGGCATTGCGGGAGTAAAAAACGATGTATAATCACCAGGGCCATAACCAGAATTTTTATTTTTTGGGGGATATGTATTGTTTGAGGAGGGGACAAAAGAAACTTTAAAAACTGTATCTGGATTACTTTTTGGTCTGCATTCTGGGAATATTTCTGGTCTACGCTGTTATCATGAAATGAAATTAGAGTATCATTAAATCCCAAAATAAGCAGGGATCTATTACATATGGAAGGGGACTGCCCTTCGTCATCTGCAACTCCACCTTGTGATCACTGATACTCTGGAGGATGCTGATTAGATCAGCAATTGAGAGCTCTAGTCCAGGGGCGGATCGATAGCAAAATATTGGTGGGAGGGGTGGGGCAATGTGACAAAAGCGCCAATGAGCAAAATCTTAGGGGGGGGGCAATTTGACAAAGGGGCCAATAATTGACCAAATATACAACTTTATTCTAAAGGAAGAGTGAAAAAAAACAGGGAAAGAGGACGCCAGAAAATCGTGGGGGGGGATGGTTGACTTCAACAAAAATTTTACAAGGGGGGAAGTTTGCCTGAATTCATAAGCAAAATTTACTCATTTACCTCATGAGAAGCAATCCATGAAGAACTATCATCAGTAATAATTCTCTGCTATAAGATTTTTCACACAAGAAACTTCCTGTTGAAGAGGAAGGACCTTTGATAAATTTTCAACATAGAGGTGATTTTTGGTATTAATTAAAAAAATGAACATAAATAAACGTAAAAACAAGTCTTTTTTATAGTTAGATTATGTTCAGAATATTTTTTCTTCTAGAATCGGGAGCAAGATTTCTTTTTTTTGGGGGGGGATGGGCATTTGCAGTAAGCAGGAACTTTGACGAGGAAAAATTCATGGGGGTACTATCTTGCGTGTGGGAACTTTCCTTGGGGGAGTTTTCCTTGGGGAAATTGCCATGAATGGGGAGGTGTGTGTCCCGTTATTATAGGTTTTTGGTGGGATAAAAGCGAACTGGAGATCTCAAGGGCCAATATGCAAATAAGAAAAAATGTTCAATAAGTAAATGAAAAAGACTTTCAGCCAGTATATCCGGAAAGGATACAAATATTTCAGCCATGATCGTCATGGGCTCATTTTGTCTTTTACCAAATAGATTGAAAGTCATTGCACGATTCTAGCTCAAACAGGGTGCAACATGAATAGCTATCTGCTAAAACATGGTAGTGAGAGGTGGGAAGAGGTAAATGGGTCCATTATCGTATGTTTTCATTGTGAATGATGAAACACACCATCGTAATATGATACTAAAATATAACCTCAATTAGACCAGGAGAAGTGTAAAATGCCAGTAAAACATTTGCCTTCCTCTGAAAGAGACGCTAAATATGAGCGTTATTTTTTCCATATTGAAGGACCCAACGATTGACAAATCGAGGAGCGAACAGTATGCATTTGTGGTCTGGCTTCTGCATAGGCGTGAATTAGTTGAAACATTGCAATATTTAAAGTGTGTCACATCAACATCGACTGAAGTACTGCCAGGTCTTCTGGATTTCTTAAGCAACTTTTAGAGTTTTGGCCCAAGAAAATTCTCTTCCGACCCGAAAAAGAAAAATAGGACGGAAGTAGTTGTCCGTCCCATTTTTTCCAGATTTTTCCAGGTTTGCACGGTCGAGCGACCCATGCATTAAATGTGACCAATGTGACCAATGTGAATGACCCAAGTATTTATCTTCCCCTCGAAAGTATTTATTTAGGTCCAAATTGGCAGGACTCTCTCTTGACACTAAAATTAGATCCTGATGTGCTCCATAATGTAGTTGAAAAGATCCTCAGAGCTGCACAGTCTTTTTACATAGAATTCGTGCAGCAGATCCAAACTCGGTTTCGTTTCGATGATGACATTTACAAATATGCAGAAATGATTGGCGCTCTATCACCTCAGTCACTACATCCTAGTTATCTCCAACCCTTAGTCAGAAAATATGGGAAAGTATCATGGGATAGAAACAAAATTGAACAGGAATGGAGAAAGCAGTCTCATCGATATTGTAAATGTTGAAAACATGGATGCAATTACCTACTGGCGTTTGTTTTTTGAAGAAAACCTTCCGGAACTACATGTCTAAAATATGCAGTAATATTTATGCTTTCTCTTCCTTTCTACAACGTTGTCGTCGAAAGGTTTTTTAGTGCAGAAGAAATCATAAACACGGACAGACGAAACAACCTTAAAACGAAAATGTTACGTGGAATTCTGAAAACAAAATATGGTATGAGCCGGGACCAAGAAAGTGTCCCACGCATTCATGGAGACGAGCAGCTAAAACTGCATATGAAAAGAGTCAGGGCTTCAGCTACCATCGAAAAAATAATGAAGGTGTTGAATCTTATTCTGACTAACAATATTTTGTTCTCATTTTTTTTTTCATCAATATAACCGGATTCTGAGGCAACTAATGGGTTCCTCACTTTGGTGTAATAAGCAGCATGGCCTTATAACTCAAATTACCAAAAATAACCATATAAAATAAATATTTATTTATTTTAACCACCATAGCCACTGACGTACTGACATAACCAACTAAGCACTTCGATTGGTCATGCGTAACATAAAACAAAATTGAAATCTATTTCTCTTACTCGCCTCACTACATCCTATGCGCCTTATTGCGCCATACTCTGCGAGTGTGAACAATGCCTAAGCATTGTTTTATTTTTTAACTTTTCTGTATTGTTCAAAGTACATCTTAAGCAACTTTTCAATCATTTCCTGGTAACGAACTGTAAGTAAGGAGTGACCCGGCTCAATAGTAACCAAAACTCTAAAAATCAGAATTTTGATACCAATATATATATATATATACCAAAAGAATCGGATTTTTATGCTGGTTTCAAATAAACAAGTTTCATCAAGTTTAATATTACCCATCCCAAGTTACGAGCCCGAGAAAATTTGCTTTATTTTCGAAAAAAGGGGAAAACAACCCCCGAAAAGTCATATAACCTTAATGAAAATCACGCCATCAGATTCAGCGTATCAGAGAATCCTACTGTAGAGGTTTTAAGCTCCTATCGGCAAAAATGTGGAATTTTGTATTTTTTGCCAGAAGAAAGATCACGGATGCGTGTTTATTTGCTGTTGTTTTTGTTTTTTTTTCTCAAGAGTGGTCGTATCGACCCAGTGATCCTAGAATATCGCGAGAGGGCTCATTCGAGCAGAAACTATCAGTTCTATTGCCCCTTTTGAGTGACCAAAAATTGGATAGCAACTAGGCCACCTCCCACGCTTATTTTTTCCAAAGTCGCCCGATAAAATTTTGCGATAACCATTTTGTTCAGCATAGACGAAAAATATAATAACTATGTCTTTGATGATGGCTTAATCCCCCACACTCCCCAGGGGAAGGGCTGCAAGTAATGAACTTTGCCCATTGTTTATATATATGCTAGTATGGGTTATTGGGAATTATACAGACGTTTTCAGGAGGGATTTTTTCTGGGAGGGGGGTCGGGGGAGGTGGTTACGTGGGAGGATTCTCCATGGGGGAAGAGAATTTTCCATGAAGAAGGTGCCGGATTTCCAAGCATTATTTAAAAAACGAGCAGAAATTAAACCAAAAACAAGTTTTTTCAACAGAAAGTAAGGAGCAACATTAAAACTTAAAACGCACAGAAATTACTCTGCATATGAGGGGGTTCAACCCCTTGTTAATACCTCGCTCTTTACGCTAGTTTGTTTTAGTACTTTATAAAGAGATATTTATCCTAATTAAACGGCCTTTGTGATTAGGGGGTCATTCTTAGAGAATTGGAACAAAATTTGAACTTTAGCGTAAAGAGCGAGTTACAGTTGATACGTAAATGAGGGGGCGAACCCCCTCATTTACGTAATAATTTTTGTTAATTGTAAGTTTTAATTTTGCTCTTTACTTTCAGTTGAAAAGACTTTTCTTCTTATTTAATTATCCTTAAAGCTCATAATTTCAATCATATTTTGACATATCTGTCAACAGATGGCTAACATTTTTATTAACACAAACACATCTCAATGTGAAAACAAGTTGAAACAAAAATGATACTTGAAAAAGTGACCTATTAGGTATTGTTAATGTCAATCTATTGTATAAGCTCAAAGAAAAAAGACAATGCTACAAAAAAAGTAATAAGGAAGAAAAAAATAAAGAAATAATGACAAAGAAAAAGAAATAATAAAATATCTTTATATGGTTCAGAATCCGAAATTTGGCACCGGAATCTCTAAATCAAAACCGAACTCAACTACTTGATAAGTACATAGCATTGTTTTAAACGTCAAAAGAAGATATTTTGGCACATTTTGTTATATGGCACATTTTTGTTTGTTGCACATTTTTGTTATATTTGGCACATTTGGCATATTTTGGCACAAGTAAAGGACTTGAGTTGCAAAATAAATCGTCTTGAACAAATGCTATCAAAAGTTTACATTACAAGGGTTTGCTAATGATTTGAAAAGAAATTAGAAAATGGGGACAATTGCGCAGCAAAGGCTATTGACGGGGCATCAAATATGAGTGGAGCCTACAGTAATCTGTAGGCCCCACTAAGTGAGGAGCGACTCGGCTCAATAGAAACCGAAGCTCTAAAAAAGGAATTTTGATATCAATAGATACATCAAAAGAATCAACTTATTATGTTGATTCCAATTATATAAGATCAGCAAATTAAGTGTTACCCATCTAAAGCTACGAGCCTCTGAAAATTTTTATCATTCTCGACAAGGATAAAACCCCACATATATCCAGGAACCTTCAAGCTCTTGTAGAAGTTTCAAGCTCCTTTATACAAAAATGTAGAATGTTGAATTTTTTTTTTGCCACAAGAAAGATCACGAATGCGTGTTTATTTTATTAATATTTTTTTCAGGGGTAATCATATTAAACCAATGGTCCTAGAATATTGGGAGAGGGTGCATTCAAACGGAAATTAAAAGTTCAAGTGCCTGTTTTAAGTGACCAAAAGGATTGGAGGGCAACCACCACCTTGCCATGCTTCCTTTTCCCTAAAATCGTCCGATCAAAATTTTAGATTTTATTTTGTTCAACATAGATGTAAAATCCACTAACTATGCCTTTAGGGGTAACATGACCCCTCACAGCCCAAGAGGAGAGGTATGTAAGTTGTGAAATTTGCCCGTTGTTTGCGTATGGTATTTGTTATAGGGAAGTCTACAGACACTTTTCGGGAGGGGGATATAGGGATTGGGGTGGGTTTTCAAGGAGGGAATTTCCGTGGAGAGGGAAGTTTCCGGGAAATAATTTTACATTCCAGTGGTTTCTCTTAATTCCTATGCGCAATTCTTTTTATTACTTTTCTTACTTACATTTGTCTTACTTTCTCTTTACCAACTCAATTTTGCATGTGAAGATTGTTCTGGGGGAATTGTCCGGGGGCTGATCTAAGCGTGTCAGGATTTTTGGGAAAAAATTCCACGGAAAGGGGGATTTCAGGAGCGATCAGAAAAACGATTAGAAATTGAAGTCTTTTTCAAATGAAAGTATGCGATGGAGAATTTTTCAGGCTGAATCTTCCGCAAAAAATTTTACTGGAGGGGGGGTAAGCTTTTTTTAAACTGCTAAAAGCTTCAACATTAAGAACAAAGTATAAACACATACAAAGTACTGACAAAACTCTCTAAAAGTAACCCCGCGTACCTCCAGCGCCTCTAGAGGGAAAATGCTGTAGTGCTTAATCGCTCGGAGCCAACAAATTATGCTATATTGCTAAGTGTGATTCAGACGACGACCGGGTGACCGGGAAATTATCGAATATTGAATATCGAATATGAAGAAGAAGTATTGTGCTTAGAAAACTGATTATTATTAAGTGCTGCCAGCTAACAACCAGAATGAGCGTTCGATGCTTTTTCGAAAGGTGCGATATTAATCGAGAAAATGCAAAAGGAAAAGGAGTCAAGAGGAAGAAGGAAGAGGAAGATGAATACAATTATAATAATCAAAGCAATTTTCCATTCGATATACGAGTAATTACGCGTAGCACTCTCAAATCGTAAATATAGGCGTGATAAATGGGTGTCGGTAAACATCACATAAAATCTAATAGGGTAGGATGAAACTATTTCAAAATAGAAGGCATTAATTTAAATATGCTCCGCAATAAAGCACCCTCATTTTTTCATTGTCCTAATTCTAATCACAAGCTTTATATCAGGATCCGTCTCTTTAATTCAGTACACATCTGATCAAAGCGTAATCACCTTCGGAACCGGTTCCGTAGGTGATTATCAAACTATGGAACAAGTATAATCCCCTACGGAACTTGAAAAATTTAGGCACCAGGTTCGCATCGTCTCCGGAGACGCGGACAAAGGGTCACTTTTTTTGTGTGGAGAGGATAGGTTTTGTCAGTACTTGTTGTGTGTGTTTATACTTTGATTAAGAGCGAGGTATTGAGGAGAGGGACAGCCCCTTCATATACAAACTAATTTTTGTTCGTTTTGAGTTTTAATGTTGCTCCTTACTTTCAATTGAAAAACTTGTTTTTATTATTTAATCAGTATAATAAGTCGATTCTTTTGATGTATCTATTGATATCAAAATTCCGTTTTTTAGAGTTGCGGTTACTTATTCATTTAGAGCTACGTCACTCCTTACTTACAGTTCAAAATTCAAAATAAAAATTTCGTTTTGTAGAGTTGCGGTTACTATTCATTTAGAGTTGTGTCACTCCATATTTACAGTTCGTTATCACGAGCTGTTATAAGAGCAACATGTGCTCATGTTATTAATGAGTTAAAAAAGAATATATGTTAGGAAAGCTTTAAAAATCCTTGTTTACATCTCATCTTTTTATATAATTCCATTTTGTAATCTCTTTTCCGTAACTGAAAAGAAACGAATTAGGTATATTTTGACCAGTATGCTAAATATTTGATATATATCCCTCCATGGTTCCAGGATCCATATATTAGTTACCATGTTTTTCGTATATGTGAGAAGAGGAAGGAATTTTTGGCTCTATTTGAAGACTGGTGTAAGAAAACATCAGACTTTCGGCTTAATTATCTAGTATTCTTCTTCTTCTTCTTCTATTTCACAACAGGCGGGCTTTTCAGTTGATACTATTTAGCCCTTTTCCTTTTGCTTCACTCTGTGGGCTACAGAGCTACCGGCTTGGTTGTCTCTTATTTATTATATATTCTCAAATATCTTTCAGTAGATCTTTCGACTCAAAGAGTTCAAATATATGATGATGGATATCAATTTCTGTGCTCGGTGTGCAGGAATAGTCGGGCTAGGCTTTTGGCTGATAGTGAGATTTTGTGCTGTTTGAACCTCTTTAACAGTTTACAATGCAAGGTATGCTGTGAAGGCGTCAGCTTATTACATTCAAATAGGCAGTGGTCAATTGTTTCATTATTCATAATACAATGCCTGCAAAGAGGGGACAGGGGAACTGAACCACTTGAATTAGGAAACTGATACGAGAATGCAAGAAAGTTTAGTCCATTTGTTCAAGAACGAATTCTGTGATAAATTTTAGAAAAGTACTTATTGGGAATGGGGGAAAAAGTAGGATGTTTCTTATTAAACATAATATATGATAGTCTCCATTTGTAAATAATCTCTAATCTAAATTGAGCTCATACATGGCTAGTCAATATTTATTGCATTTTTTCCTATTTTATCAACTTAATGATTTTCACTTACACTAGAGTGGCTAGTAAGATGAGGAAGATAAGTTCTTATGCCACTTGAAGCAAGATTATCGATAATACTAAGACAATGATAAGTGTCAATATCCAGCTTATACTGAGGAGCTGAAGACAGCAACTCAAGGCTTGATAAAGTGTCAGAATAAACTATAATATTATTTGAATTAGCAATCAAGGGTATATTTTCCATAAGGTGTTCTAATGCCATGATTATGGCATTTAACTCTGCAGACATTATAGATACATTATTATACAATATCTCGCCCATTGCAATTGTCAGGTGAGGAAGGAAGGCACCATTTGCTACCTTCTCATTCATTTTGGACCAATCAACAAATATTTGGAAATGATTTTTAGAGGTATTTGTATTGAGTTAAGCAAATTTTTTTCTGGACAAAATTAATGGGGGTTAAATATTTGTTCAACTTTAAGAAATTAGTATTTATTATGGGGATTGACCAATTCAATGGAGGGGATTGGGGGAAAATAGGTGCAATAGACTTTGCGGGTACAAGGAACTTCTTCTGAATATCGGCATACTCATCCGCAATGCCTCTATACATGGCTGGATTTCTTAACCAATTATGTAGGGTGTGTGAGCTATTTGATTCAATTTTTGTAAGATGTTTTATCAAGAGAGAGCTACGTCTTTGCCTTATTGTTGTTAATCCACTCTCCATAAGCAGAAACTTGGTGCTTGTGCGTTTCCTAAGACCAAATATGAGACGTATTATATCGTTTTGTATTGTTTCAATTTTTTGCATCTGGGTCTTTGCACATGCACCATAGACGATGAGTCCATAGTCAATATGGGGTCTTATATGTGATTTATAAAACTGGAGTAAGGTTTTCTCTTTACACCCCCGGGTGCAGAAAGAAGTCTTTTTAGTATAATCGTTTTTCTATAGCATTTTTTTATTGTGTTTGAAATGTGGAGGTGGAAATTAAGTTTTTGGTCAAGCATGAGACCTAGGTAATTAATATGATTATCTTCTGGAGTAGTTGTTTCATTTAGAGTTATTCTTTCATTAACATGATTTCGCTTTCGGTGAAATTGGATTATTTTTGACTTGGTAGGTGCAATGGGTAGATCTAAATGTTGAGAGAATTTTTCGAGTTGGAAAGGTGACTTTTGCAGCTTTGACTGTGCAATCTAAAAGGTGTTGCCAGATGCCCATAGTACCAGATCATCAGCATATTGTAGATTCTTGTGGGGTAGGTTCATGCCCCAGTGATATAAAGCAAAAAGGAGGCAGCTGAGGACTGCTCCCTGAGGAAGGCCTTTGGTTATTGTTGTTGGGGTGAAGAGGCTGAACCTACACAAACAATGAAACTTCGCAATTCTATGAAAGATTTTATAAAAGATACTAGCTTGGGGGGTAGTCCAAGGTTTGCAAGTTTAATTGAAAGGATTTGGTGGTTCACACTGTCATATGCCCCTTCAAAATCTAGGAAAGCTGCAACTAGGACATTATTTTTTGAGAATGATTCATTTATTGCATTTGTTAACAATATAAAAAGTATCTGTTGAGGAATGGTGTTTCCTGAAGCCAGTTTGAGTGTGAGGGATCATATTATTTTTTTCAACAAACCAGAGGAGTCGGTAATAGAACATTTTCTCTATTATTTTCTCCATCACAGGAGTAATCATTATGGGCCTGTAGGACTCAGAGTTATTTTTGGGTTTATTTTTCTTTAGGATTGGTAAGAGGGACGAACATTTCCAGATATTGGGGAACATAGATGAAGCCCAAGCAAGATTATAACCATTTAGAATTTCCTGTTTTTATGAAGGGATTAGATTCTTTATCCATGTAGGATGTATATTGTCATAGCTGCTGCTAGTCTTGGTCCTAATATGATGTATTACATTATTCATTTCCTGGATTGAAAATGGGCTGGTTATATACTCGGATCCTGGGCGAGGTTGGTAACTTGGGTTCATAGGAATTGGGAGTATTTTGCTACAATTGTTTGATGTTAGCTTATTAACAAAAAGAGTGGCAAATAGCTTAACTTTTTCATTATCATTGTCATAATGCGTATTATTATATATAAGCTCAGACAGGAGTGGGTTGGGGGAAACCTATTTCCCAAAGATGTGGCTTATGACTTTATGTATAATTGGCTCATGTGTTTCTCTGTAGAGATTATTTGCAAAATTGTTCCAGTAGTTATATTTAGCATTTATTATGGTCCTTTTTGGATTAAATTCTGCTTGTAATTTTTTAAATAAGTAGTAGGTGATGTTTTTTAAAGAACGTTCTCCTAGCTGCCTTTTTTGTTCTCCATTTATTTTGGCACTCATTTGTCCACCATGCTTTGGGAATATGTTTAGGGTTGGTTTTCCTGGGTGTTGTCCTGGAGATAGCATGATTAGCTGTATTTATTAGTAAAGATGCCAAAACTTCAGCATGTGTGTCAGCTCTTGCGTTTAAAATGCATGAATTTTGGTTGAAACTTGTTATTTTATCAGTTAGCTTATTTTGAAACATAGGCCGGTTTGCTTTAGTGTTGATATATTTGGAGGTATGTGATAGGGTTTCAGCAGGTTCGTTTAGGGAGCAAACTATGGCAAAGTGGTCAGTACACACACTATCAATTTTATTTATATAAATTTTATTTAAAATATTTAAAGACACAATTTGTAGGTCAGTTGTAGAGAAACTGCCACTTTTGGGGTTGAAATATGTATTCAGGCTTAGAGGGGTAGCAACAGCTAATTCATTATTATTTGAAGTCATATGCTCAATGAACTTACCAGCTTTATTTGCTGGTTTATTCCCCCACAAAAGGCTGTGGGCATTAAAGTCTCCATAAATAATGATATTTTTCAACATATTATAATTATTTATATAGCTGAAGCAATCCATGGCATCTGTAGTTTGGCCATTAGGGTTATAAAAGCTTATTATGTAAGTTTTTGTATTATTCAGCCAAACACTGATACCAATTGCTTCAACATCATTGAAAAAATCTGGAAATTTGATGCCACAGAATTTTATATTATTATTAACTATTAAAGCTACTCCACCTCCTTTTCTCTCTGATGATCTATCCTTTCTCAGGATAGTGTATCCCAGAGACTTAATTTGTTGATTTTGGGTTAAATGAGTTTCCTGGAGGCAAGCAATATTGATGGAATTATTATTCCTAAAAGATATTAGTTAATTTAACTTGTTTTCTGTAAGTGATCTTACGTTCCACTAGAGTATTGATATGTGTTGTGTTGTTGTTTTATTTTTCATATGACTGTGTATCAATGTTCAGCTTTGTTAATAGTAGAGCAAGATCTTTTTTTGCTTAAATGAGCATATGATTAGGGATGTAGGTTTTTGCCAATTCAGCAATGATTTTTGTTTTCTGTTGTTGTTGTATATTCATGGCCTGAACTGCATTGCGGTTTAGAATGAATAAGCATATATTTGGGGATTGCATGTTTGGTTGTGCATCTTGTTTGTCAGTTAAGGGATTAATTCCTGGTAGTGTTTCTGGTTTGTTTCTTCTTGGGAGGGGGGTCAGGCTGACCTCATCTCACTAGGCAAGGAGGCTTGTTGGCTTGGTGATTCTTTCTGATAGAGATGTGAGCTGGGGGGCTTAAGAGATGGTGTTTTGTAAGAAGTACTTGATGCATTGGGAGTATTTGACTTGGGAGTTTTACTTGATTTCAATATAGGTTTTATTTGGTGTGGTTGGGCAGCATTTGCTTCCATAGCTGCAAAAGGGTATGGAATGGCCTTCTCTGTTGCTATTTGGAGTGTTAGTGCTCTTTTCATATATGAAGGGCATTGTGATTTATTGGTGGATTCATGTGGGCCTTTACAATTGATACATGTAGGCCGAGTGTTGTTGCAAGTTGTCAACTCTTTAGGATGGGAGCCTTTACGATTACTACAGGCTAGGAGAATTTCATTGCATTTATTTGCTGTGTGTCCCAGTTTCAGACACTTCTGACACTGGTTAGGCTTTGGCTTGTATTCCTTGTGCGGTTTGATTTGCCCAAATAGGAATAACTTTTCTGGGATATTAATTTTTTCCTTCAGTGTAAATAGGAAAGATCTACTTGTTTTTAATCCATTAGAGTTGGGTTTACCCAGTAGAGTGACATCTTCTACAGGGATTGTGTTACCAGTCCTATCTGAGAGCCCTTCTTTTAACTCCTGAATTGGTATTTCTAGGGGAACATTACATACTACTATTTTTGTTGAGGATTATTTTGGGTTCCATTTAGATGAGTTAATTGGGGTATTCAGAAGAGATTTTAGATTAAGTATTATATCAGCTGATTTCTGATCTTGGCCAGCTATTAGCAAAGATCCATCACGGTGAATGTTAAGAGAAAACATTGATTTTAACATTTTTGAAAATTGCAACCCTTATTGTAGTAATCTTTGTTATTTCAAAGGGGGTATTTGGAGAAATTTTGAGGTAAATTCCTAAGTTTTGGGAAGGATAATCTTGGAAAGGAGGAGGGAAATACTTTTGATTGGGGATGTTTTTTTTCTTTTCTTGGAGCTCCTAGAAAGGACCTCTTGAAAGCCATTATCATCTATAGTGACATTTGCTCCAACACTGATCATTGTCCTATTCTCAGAATTTGAGCTTTCTTGTGAGCTTTGTGATAGGGAGCTTGACCAGCCAGGATGGGGCAAAAATGGATCAATTTCATTAGTATTTGGGGTGGGATCCGGAGGGACCTTTTTTTAGGGGGAGTTCTTTGCATTGCTTCTTTGAATAAGCTTTAATATAAAAAGGAAAGGATAATAGTATGATACCAGACCGTCTGCACTCTACAGTGGGGAAAACTTCCACAAAAGAAACACCACAGTATGGCCCTGAGGAGGATTTTGAGCACGAGGGGTTTAGTACAGCTACTGATTAATCGAGACAATAATTCACAAGAAACTTATTTTTAAAATTTCTTAAAGTGTTGCTGTTGCTGTCGAAATTAAGATTTCGACAAGGTTGATACAGTGGGACAAACTGATAGTTCTTCTTCTTCTTCTTAAAAACGCCAAGCCGTATGGAGTCCACTTCGGTCTCCTTTCGGCTTCATGAAGATTTCCCATCTATAGGTGATGAGGGCTCATTAAGCCTTGCTAATATATGTCCAATCTACTGAAATATGCTATTTTACCTCAAGAAATTGAAGAACCACACTCTTTAAGCAGTATTTCGGAATTAGCTGGTAGGCTTGAGAACAGCGAAACGTTCATGTCAGGCTAGAGGTTTGTATTGTTGAAGATCTTAATATTTACTGCTTCTACTGGTTGAATTGATATTAAAAAATTAAGCGGGTCATGGATTGTCGAAGAGTGTGCAAACATTGCAATAGGGATCAGCTCGCTTATCAAACACTCTTCCTTTCGTAGGGTCATAGAGTTGCTTTTCATTCTATAATAAAGAATTTATCTGCCATTGAAGAAAATAAGGACGGAGAGGGAGATTTTTGTTTTTGAAAGAGTTCTTCGGACAGTTCCTGTGACATCATCATATTCTATCAGTAGTGGGGCCATAAGGCCTTCTATGACTTCCCTATCCCTTTTCCTATGACATACCTCTGACTTCACAACACCCCTATCCCTTTTCCAGTGACAGCCCTCTGACGTTATGACACACCCTCAATGGTTTTTGTGACAGCCTTGGCAAGATTTCTACCCCTGGCAAAATTCCCGTGACAGCCCTATCCCTTTTCCTATGACAGGCCTTTGACGTCATATGACACACCCCCGTTTGAAGCACATGTCTTGTATCTATACAAATCATGTCTAGACGCTTTCCCAGGTGGTAGTAGCCAAATTGTTCTCAGGCGGTAGAGTCCCCCACGATCTTTTTCTAGACAAATTATGTCCTAACATATCTCCCCAGGTGGTAAAATCCCCCCATGATATTTTTTTAGGCACTAGTACATGTCCAAACACACCTCCCCAAGCAGTAGAGTCCCCCTAATGTCTTTCTATTTAAAGTAATAGAGAACTTTCCCGTTCAAAGTACGCTATAAATAGGCAAGATAAGGACAATTTCTTATCAGTCTTATATAACCCGTTGAAGACACAACATGCATATAAAATAATGGATAACTCCTACGATCAAGTAAGTGCTTTTATTAGAACTTTTTCTTGTCTCCAGGTTTTTCCCTATCCCCTCCCAAAAAAATTCTTCCAATATGCTTTCTTTATACCCATTTTAAAGCGCAAAATAACCTCTTTTAACTGTGTACCCACCCCCCTCATTCATTACCATTTAATTCTTTCAATGGAAGTTATTCCCTTTTACTTAAAAAGTGCCTTTTTCCATCATGCGTTTAAAACCTCGCCATTCATCAAAATAGAATTGTCTGTCTTTGCGGTCTAAACAAAGAAATCTGTTACTAACAAAGCAGAAGGGTTGCTTTTGCTGTCAACTAATAAGGCTTGCGGAATATGATGCATTTACATAATTCTAGACGGTCTAAACTATGTTCTATTTTCTGAAAAATTAATGAGTTATAGAGATATTTTAGGTCATGGAAATTATGTAAAAGGCGGATGGGGCGCTAACAACCCTTTTAAGTGCTCATTTTTAGGTACTTTTTGAAAGGGCTTGGGGGAAACGAGAGCCATTATTCTTTTTTCTAGTTTTAATTAAGCTAATTATTAAATTCTATACCTTTCTTTCGAAAAAAGTTTTTTTTATATTCGCAGGGGGAGCGATAAAGCAATGGTTTTTACCTTTGCTATAGAAGGCTCAAAAGCAATGTCTTTAATTTAGGGGGGGGGTGGTGGTGGTGGTAAAATTAGACTAGTGTCTCTTGCACTCTAAACAAAGATATCTATTATCAATAAAGCGGAAGGGTTGCCTTTTCTCGTCAATTTTACCTTATGAGGGAGATGTTCTATTTTTAAATGGCTTTGATGAAGGCAAATACTTCCTTTATGAAGAGAAATAATGGTTTTTAGTTAAATCTCTGCATAAAATAATTATATGAAAAATCGTGCTATATTAAAAATAGATGCAGAGAGGTGAGAAGATTTTTCTAAATGGTAAAAACAGGAACATCATCTATCGCCCCCTCACCCTTAATAGGGTCACATGCAAGCCTAGGCTACAGACAAATTATTGTCTAGCATTTTCCCTATAGTGTTCGATTTATTTTTCATTTTTAAAAGTTTGAGATATCTGTGTATAAAGGGACGATTGCTATTGCATATTATTTGATAACTTGATTTTTAAGCCTATATCGTGCTTTCTTGAAAAAGGGGAGAGACCTGTCCTAGGAACCTATTATTTTTTGTAATACTTTTAAGTGGTCTCATATAAAAATATTTTTAGCTTTACTATTGTCTATTAAAGGGAGAGCAAAATATGCCTTTTCTTCATCGTACATGAGTTATTGGTTGATGTTATTACATCGGTCCATGGCGGCGGGGTTCTATCCGCGCCCTAGATAATACCTTAAGCGGGGTTTACAGCAAAACTAGGGCTTTGAATAAAGTTTTCAGAAGTATATTTATCAATAAAATTCTAGTTTCGCTTCCCCAGAAAGGAGGGGGGCTGCCTTTTTTGAGGGTGGGATCTGATTAAAAAATCTTATTTTCGAATTCTTAGATTTTTTTAAATTCCTGCGTATAAAGGGGTGATTGCCATTGCCTACTATATGATAACTTGATTTCTAAGTCTATTTCGTCCTTTCTTGAAAAGGAGGGGACTTATTCAAAAGCTGGACAATGTTTTAATATTTTTAGCATGAAAAAGGATTCTGTTTTCTATGACTTTTGTAGGTAGTTTCTAGAAAGGGGGACAGTAATTTTTTCTTCTGTAAAAGGGGGAGATTATTTTATACTAAATTTTTTCTAGAACTTATACTGTTTATACTTATACTATCTATTTATACTAAATTTTTCTAGAATATTCCAATTCTCCCCCTCCATCAAAGAGGGCAAGGGGCAACGAAGCCACACCCATACAGAGGTTGGATATAGTTACCCCATCCAGTTTTGCAGACCACGCTCCCAACCATCGAGCTGCCACATTGCCAACCCAAGCTCCCAACCATCGAGCTGCCACACTGCCGGCCCAAGATCCCAACCATCGAGCTACCATGTTGCCGACCCAGGCTCCCAACCATCGAGCTGCAACGCTGCCATCCCAAGCTCCCGATCATCGAGCTGCCACGCTGTCGACTCAAGCTACCAGCCGTCATGCTGCCACGCTGCCAACTCAAGCTACCAGCCATCGAGCTGCAGTGCAACCAGTGCAAGCCCTGGTGAAACCGATAAGGAAATTAAAGAGAGAATGGGCGGCTGCTCACACGATGGCGAGCCCCGGTGCTCCAACCCCCAAAGCCCGTGGCATCGGTGCCTCACCTGCAAAATATCGTAAGATCGATGGTCCCTCCAACCTCCATCATGATTTGATGGGAGTTTCAAGAGCCCACACCCAAGCGCAGCCAGAGTTTCAAGAAGTAAGTTTTTTTTCAATCTAATAAAAGCTATCCTTTCATAATTTTTCAACTGAATTCTGATGTCTTTTCACTATTTTTTTTATCTATCAGGATCAAGTTATAGAAATATCTAAATAAACTAGTTTTCCTCTTTCAAGTGTCTACTTATTCCCCCCCCTCCTAGTTTAATACACTCAGAAATAAATAAAAATAATGTAATTTTTCCCTCTTTACTGATCTTTAGGTGCCAACTTTTCAGCTTATTTACGTCATATTAGTTTTAAAGACTCTAAATAAGGCTGTTTTCAACTTTTTTAGGCCTATCTTTTCACAATTTTCCTACCTTATATTCTCTGCCAACCAAAGGCTTTCTATTCTTTTAAGTGTCCCCATTAGTTTTAAAGACTCTATATAAGGCTGTTTTTCAACATAATAAAGCCTATCTTTTCACTATTTTCCTTCCGTATATTCTCTGCCTAATAAAGGCTTTCTATTCTTTAAGTGTTCCCCTTAGTTTAAAAGACTCTGCACCCCCCGGTGTTATCGCCATTCATACCTAAATTTTATGTTTTTTTTCTTTTTTTAGGCCGATAACGAGATCGATCGGCTAGTAGCCTAATTTATTGGAGGAGGAGCTTAAGCAGTCGAGGAAGCCTTAGATGAATTGATGGCCTGGGCCAATGAATTTATTGCCAGATGGCCAGAACCAAATCAACCCTCGGTAAGTTTTAACATTCTTAACTGCTAGTAAAGAGGTCAAACCGCAAGAGATTCTTTAGAACCTTGTAATATATATAGCAGTAGTGTGGGCATACCTTTCAATGCTTCATAATACAATGATGTGTTTCAATGAATAGTGGAGGGCCTTCAGTTCCAAGAGGGCATGGTACTCATAATGCAATGAGTAGTAGGATTTCAGGGGAGCATGATAGTCATAATAAAATGATACATTTCAATGAGAAGTAGGGGTCTATGACTTCAAGAGGGCATGGTACCCTTCTATACTCTTTCTTTCTTTTTCATAGGGCAATACCTTCCAGTGAACTAACATGCTCTTATTATTTTTCTAGGACCACATAGTATCTAATGATGAAATTTTACCACAGCCATCGGAATTCCGTGTCATTTCGACGGAGAGTAAACGCGAGGGGGTTTAAGTGCTGGGTTGATTCAGGATAGTTTATAGTTTCCCGAGATTGACTTTAACACCATAGTGAAGGATCTCGGCCTCAGCAGTGACTTTTGGATAGTATGCTAGAACAACTGGTGCCAGTAAGTGAGGTCGAGACAGTACCAGGGCTTGAAAGTGATTTATGGGAACAAAGTGGAGTTGGATTGCCTCAGTTCTATTTATCAGATACAGCTTTGCGCAAACTTCACGTATATAAAGCCGAGTTTGGTGATCCATTCAATTCCCTTGCAAGTGGTAGTATTCAAACAGATCCAATAGACACGGCACACTCCTACGTGAGCATGATTTGGGCACTTCTCGAAAAAGATATACGGGAGGTGGGAGGACGGGACTCATTAAAAGCATCCATGACGTTTAAAATTATTTCTTTAATGCAAGTTTGGGTGTTTTGAGCGACATTCACATGCAAACAAGAATGCGGACGCTACATCCTGACTTGCATAATTTTGAGGGTGTGTTTTCGGAAGGGGTGGGTGAAATTTTAATAGGATGGAGGGTTACAATGAGAAGTAGAGTGGGTTATCGGTTTTATTTACAGACAAATTAGAAGTTATTATATATAAATTTAAAAAGGAATTTACTTTAAGAGATGGGATGGGGAAACCTAACTTTAAAAAATATAATGGTAATTTAAAAGGTGCTAAAGGTGTACAACACTTTCGTTTCGACACAGGCTTGGAGTGTTTCAAGATCCCGTCCTTGTGGCAGGACATAAACCCATGAAAATGAATAGCATTAATAAGACGGATTTGGACGATTGGGAAATACATGGCAGTGGGGAGGGTTCTGAATTTCCAAAAGTAGATTTTACTTGTTTAAAGAGACAATATCCAGTTACGCTTAAGGGGATAGATATTTTTGAAAGGGTAAATGAATATTTAAAAGTTGGGGTTACAGATTTAAAATTTGACAAAAATACAAAGGTGGGGAACTAAGTGATAAAAAAGGGGTAATTTATTCCGTAAGGGCACCGTGAATTGAATCAGTGAATCCCTGGGTATAGCTTCTCTATGAACTTGTCAAAGATCCTGAATCAATTATAAATTTCTTTCCTATTCCAAATTTTAGTCGGGTTTTAAGTGAGGGTAAAGGGCGCAAAAGGGGTACCTGCCATTATTGCCCAATGTGTCTTTCAAGATTCCGCAGTGAGTTAAAATTAAATAATCATCTGAGACACTGCAAGCGTCATGGGTACCAGTTGGTGAAAACAGTTTCAGGGGACAATGCTACCTTGCGGTTCAAAAGCTTTCAGAACACACTGTAGCAGAGTAACAAGGTATTATTGAACATTGAAGCTCCACTCACGGATGTGTCGGATCCGTCAAATTTGAATCATGTGAAAAACATGAAGCCATTGCGATCTCTTTTGCGCACGCGCGGAGATATTCAAGCAATACCATGTAATTGGTAGATTTTTTTGAGACGTTGGGTGGAGAAGATTGTGTTGGCATAGCTGTGGTGTGGTTTCCTTGATTCCCCCCCCCAAATCCCTAAGTCAGTTGAATCAAGTACAGAAAAGTAATGATTTTAATAGTTTCCCTTTCCTTAAACAGCACTTTCCAGATTAGGAACTGTATGGTTTAATAACCTGTAAGGGAATATACCCGTACGAGTACTACAGCTCCGCCTCGAAGCTAAATGAGGAAAGTTTACCCCTCCCCCCCCATCGCAGAGTTTTATGATTCACTTTGCGATCATCAATGTACCACTGCCGATTATGAATTTGCCAAGAGGGTTTGGGCAAAGGGAGGGTGTAAAAATGGGAAGATTTTTGCAAAATATACATGGAAAGTGATGTATTGACGTTGTTGAATTTTGTCTGTAAAAACACGGACAAAATTCATGAAGAATTTAGATTGGATTTGGGGTATTATTTTGCCGCTCCTCATCTGATGATGGATTTAATTCTTAAAATCAGTGAAGCTGAAATAGGTCTGATCGCCGACATGGATCAGCACTTATTTCTAGATAGATCCATGCGGGGAGGGTATGTACTCCACGGGGATCGTATCCTTGAAACCGACCCGACTGGACAACGCACCGGTAAAAAGTCGGACGCCGTTTTCTTGGATATGAATTCCCTTTACCCGTCGGCAATGTCTCACTTTTATTTGCAGTGTTGGAATTACCAATGGCTTGAAAATCCTTTTGCTCCAGAGTTCCTCAATATTCACACTCCTTAGAAAAAGGGACCACAAGGATGTTTTTTCGAAACTGATGATGAAATACCTCTGGAACTTCATGACTCGGTAAAGGATTTTTTCCCGTGCATAAACAGACCGGTGCCTAGCGACTCTTAGAGTTCCTACAATTTTCTTTGGTGGAGAAAAGAGGTATGCATTGGACATCTTCAAAACAGAAGCTTATTGCCGACCTGGAGCCAAAACGAAATATTGTGGTACACCACGTTCTTTTGCGGTGGATGCTTGCCAAAGGTTTCAATGTCCCAAAGATTGATAAAGCCCTCCAATCTGATCAAAAGCCTTATATGAAGACGTTTGTTGACACTTTTGTCAACAAACGCTCTCGAGCGAAAACAAAGGACGAAAAAGAGATCTTTAAACTCATTTTAAATTCGGCCTTTAGTAATGTGTGTGAGAGTGTGCGCAACAGGAGTCGTTGTGACGTTTTGACTGACCCAAAAGAATGTGTCCAAATCATTGTGGATCCAAACTTCACATCCTTCACGATCATAGACTCGAATATAGTCCTTTTCCGTAGAAAAAAGAGAAACGTAATATTAATTAAAAACATTGCCGCTGGCAGTGCCATATTAGAAATTTCAAATAAACTCATGTTGGAGTTTTATTACAATGTGTGTAAGAGCCACAGGCCGGGGGTGGGATAAGTTCAAGTTTGTTACGGGGATACAGATTCATTGTTGTTGAAAGTTAAAACTAATAATTTATTGGAAGATTTGGAAAATGGAGAGTACATTAGCTCTTGGTTTGACTGCAGAACCCGGAATGAGTTCCGCTATTCGAATGTGGTTAAACGCCAGGCCCCAAATCAGTTGTTGAAATTAAAATCAGAGACGGGAAGCGACTTGGTATCACATGGTGTATTTTCCGGTCCGAAGATGTACTGCATGCAAACGCACAATGAGACTACCAAAAAAGTCTCTAAGGGGGTGCCATCATATTATGTAAAAAAAGTTTCAACATGAGTTTTTACAGGAACTGTATAGAACAAAATTTAGTTCCAAGAGTGAGTGTCATGGCCATTCGCTCTTTCAAATACAAAAACTATTTAGTTCAGGTCGAGAAAATGACATGTCCACCATATTGGACAAAGTGTAGGTACTTCAGGGTGGTGTGAAAGTACTACCACATGGCCACTACCTGACTTCAGATCGAGTTGAATGTGTAAATTATAAAAAGCAACTCTGTCTGGAGAAAGCTCTATAGTTGTGGGAGGGGGGAGGGGGGCCGTCTGTTGCGGGGAGGATGGCCGTTTTTTTCGTCACCAGCTCAGCACTGCCTTTTATTTTCTAGTCATTTTTCCCAGTGTTCTTATATTAATATATGTATTTATATTTTTTTTTCATTGCGCAAAGCGCAAATAAAAAAATCCAGTGTAAAGACGGGGGACCGGTTATACATCTTTCAATCAAGAAGCAATATAGAATATTTTGATCCGCTTGGCTTGCCGTATACATTCTACACACCTTATATTAAAAATTTTCTTGAGCAGAGCAGAAAATCTGTTATTCAAAATCGGAAGCGTGTACAAGATCTCTTAACGAGAAGCTGTGGTTTTCTTACCCTATTATATTTCATTTTTCGAAGTCGTGGACATATTTACATGGAATTCCTCTAGATTTATGGTGACAATCCTCGATTGTCACTAGGTAATTATCAGAAACGATAAGTGGTAACAGCTCGTCAGGATTCAATTTGTATTCATTTTGACATGCGAAGTCAGGGTCACATTTTCTACAATATAGGGTAACTTCATTTTTATTAAATCTCTTTGTAAAGTCAATAATACTACTCTGATTCATGTTATAAAATTCACGAGTTTCAGTTTGCTTATTTGAAGCAATGCCACATACAAAATTCTCATATGATGAATCACTTTCTGTAACAACCAAATAAAAGTCTGTAGGTTTATAATCAAAGTAGCCAGTATCTTCACAGCGATGTCGTAAGAACAAGACTCTTTTATTATTCCAGCAATTGAAGTGTAGACCAGGTTCTTCTTCCGAAAACAATTTAAAGCCACGACGATACCAGTCTCTTTAAAAGAAACTGAACTCACGTTTAGGGTTTTTCGCAATCATGCCAGGGTAAGTATTTTCCCATTGATGGCATTTGTGATAGTGACAATTGGAGCATAAGAATCCTCTATTACCAGAATCACAAATCTCTTCAAGTCAAGGATTACAGTCTTTAATTTGTACTGCATATCTTCTATGCAATTTACAATGGATTGCATAATTTACACTTTTCATTATAGTCATCAGCAAAAGTACATTTCTTACAGGACGACCACCTGCCCAAAGTATAAAAGCATAATGGGCATGTGTAAAATATTTTTCGATGTTGACTGCTCCACTTCCAGAAAGAAACTGACTCTCAAACAAGAAATGTCTCCTAGGAGCGTTACAAGATGGCTGTCTAAGTAGTGGTTAAGAGCAAAACCACAATATCATTTTGTTTTGTCTCAATTAATATATCTATGAATTGAGTAAAAGCTTGGGGACCACGACGACGAAGTTTCATACAATAGTCCAAAGACGAAGGAATTGGGTCCCATTATATCATTAAGCAGTTCTCGAAAAAAAAAAATTTGTTGAAGAGATAATTCCAGAAAGTCATCATCTAAAACTAACCATTGTTCCAATTTTACTAGATTACGTAAGATTTTCTGATTCTTAAATCTATCCATTTTAACACTAAAATATATCCATTTTAACACTCAAATATATATATATATATATATATATATATATATATATATATATATATATATATATATATATATATATATATATATATATATATATATATATATATATATATATATATATATATATATATATATATATATATATATATATATATATATATATATATATATATATATATATATATATATATATATATATATATATATATATATATATATATATATATATATATATATATATATATATATATATATATATATATATATATATATATATATATATATATATATATATATATATATATATATATATATATATATATATATATATATATATATATATATATATATATATATATATATATATATTTGTGTGTGTGTATATGTATATATATATCCAAAAAAAGGATCTTTGAACTTGTAGGTTTCCAGAATTTTCAATCGTACTATGAAAACGAAAGAAAAGAGGAAAAGAGAGAAAAAAAGAAGAAAAAAAGATTGTGAAAATCGTATTGATTAGCCTCCTATAATAAAAATCGATGCTTGATGGTGCGCTTGCGGCATAGCCGCACGCGCAAAAATTTTTTTTGAGCTTTTAGTAAAAACAGATACGATCTAGTAAATTTTTCTTCTCCGATTTAGTAAATTATTCCAGATCAGGGTGGCAACCCTGTTGGCATCCCTGCTTTCAATAAAAAAAATGTGGTATTATCATTTAAAAATGATAGCCCCTTATCCATATAGGCGATAATTTACAATTTATTTATGAATCATATTTTTGGGGTATCTTCCGTTTCAATCCCTAATTCCCCAACCTTGTACATAGCTTAGTCTATAGCAAAATTTTGTCAAAATAGAAGGTTTTTTTTTTGGGGGGGGGAGGGGGGAAAAATGCTTCAGAAAGAAGATTGTATTTTCTATACGCGTTCAACGATTGAGTATTAAACATTAAAAAAATCTTATCTAAAAACAGTAAAAGAAAAAAAAGTTGCGCAAACTTACAATTCACCTGCAGAAACAATCTGTCGGCTGTCAATTTCAAAATGTAACTGAAAGCTGAAGCTGTATAGTAGTGAATGCGTTCTGTAATTCTATTCAACTTGAAAATAAAATTCTTGACTACGAATGATGTAAGAAATAGCGATTGGGAATGTGCATTCGAAATGGTTTAAACTCATTTCATAAGGACGATACTTTTTTTGTCAACATATGAAGAACTATGTATATTGCAATATTTGCAATTGCATATTGCATCTGTCTTGTTTTTATGCAAAGTAAAAAAAAAGAGGCGAAAATTAACGAACAAGAGAGGTATGCAAAGTAATATTTGGCAGGGAAAGTCACTGGTGATAAATCGCTAGGGGTGGCCCCGTGATTGCGTGATTTTCGGGGATTCGGGGTACCAAAATTTTTTTTCGGGGTGACGCATAGATTTTCGAGGAAATAACCGAAAATTTCGGGGATAGTGCAAGCCCTGCTTGATTTCTAATCAGGAAAATCAAAATACTAAATCACACGAGAAGGAAAAGCCCCGACTCTGCGGTTGACGCAATAAAGAATTGCCGCAAAAGTAATTTGTAAAGCCGACGTACATAATTTCGGAGACCACACTGCCTTTCAATGACGATAAATAAAAATTCAAATAGGAATAAAATCCTTTTAATAGACAGTTATGATGATAACAGTGATAGAAATTCACAAAAATACCAGATATTTCTGTCACATATACAGTAACCGTCATCAGTAGTAAAACTAAAATAAAACAATTTAAAACAAAAGTTTATATACTAAATCAAATAACACTAGATATTGTTCAAATCTCTAATTCTTTTCAAAGCAAAGGCTGAAGCTAGTCTCTTTGACCTTCTTGGATTCGGTTAACTAGCGTTCAATGATATAGCATTTGAACAAAGGTCAACTACATTGGGTGAATTGAACTTTACTGGGTTAGATTTTAATAAATTATGATAGATAGAGTTCAGACCAAATTCACCTGTATCGTGATTTACAGCAATGTTCTTGAATAATATTTTCTTTATTTCAAGAGTTTCACGAAAAATCTGCTTTAAGCCCCGATCTCTAGAAATCAATTACGGTCTTGAAAGAAATAAACTGGTTTGTAAAATTAAAGACAGATTCTGAATGAGCTGAAGTAAAATCTTCAGAATTAGAACTTTGCTCTAACGACAAATCAAAATCGTCTGTATGCTGCAATAATATCGCTTACAAACCCTGGGTAGTACATCCCACATATGAGCTTCCGCACCTACATGAGATCTGGTAGACCCCACTTTGTTGCCCCAATGAAGTTAGATCCTTCCCAGAATTTAGAAAACTACTCAAAGTATTATTACTCTTTAAAGCTACCTTTAGACCATTACTTTGTAAGATTCTTTTAAGTTTTTTACTTAGCCCGGGTACATATGGTAAGGAACAAAAAACATCCTTCTCCCGAGCTGTCTCCAAGACTTCCTTAGAAATCTCTAGAAACCTTTTTCTTCTTTTTGAAAAAGCTTGGTTAATTAACCATTCTGGATACATGTTGCTTATTAGTATTTTCCTTAGAAAAGACAACTCCTCCTCAACAAATTTTGGAGAGCAAATACCAAAGATCCGATCAGTTAAAGAAATGATCAAACCAGTTTTTACTTGGCGAGCGTGATCGGAACTATAAGATAAAAATATATTGTTATTTGTCGGTTTTCTATAAATTTTAAAATCCAGACTCCATTGCTTTTTCAAAAGAAGAACATCAAGGAAAGTAAGTCTCACATTATCTTCCAATTCAACAGTAAACTTTAAATCCCCCCCCAAACAATTAAGATGTTCCAAAATCCTTTTAATTCCTCCTCCCCATAATCCCATACTGAAATAATGTCATCCATATACTTCATTACTCCATTATTCAAACTACTCCATTATACATCCATTACTTCAAACTACTGCAAGAAGATACCCAGGATAGCAACATACACCTACAAGAGACATTAGGTCTAGATAACTGTGAAGAAACATCATTCCCTCTGAACCAAGAAGATTACGTGTTATGCGACCCAATCACCCCGGAAGAAATTGAAGATTCGCTTAACAAAATACGAGGTGATTCAGCTCCCGGGCCCGATGGAATTCCTATGAAGATCTTCAAAGCATTTCGGACTGTTCTTTTACCTTTTTTGGCCTCATTATTTAACCTAATAATTTCAAAGAGGAAGTGGCCAATGACCTGGAAAACCTCGCTTATTCTCCCACTTTATAAGAAGGGTAATCCCAAGGCACATAACAACGATTGACCAATAAGCCTCCTAAACAGTGCTGGGTAAGTTCTAGAAAAAATTATAGATAACAGGCTGGGTATGTGGATAGAAGAGAAAAAAATCATGGTGGAAAAACAAGGTTGGTTCAGACCAGGTTATTCCACAGCTGATAGAGTTTTTGTTATTAATGCTCTTCTAGAAAAGCACTGCAAAGGTAAAGGAAAATTATTTGTGGCCCTAATTGATTTGAAATCAGCATTTGATAGTGTAGATCGTGTTTTATTGTTGAATGTGTTATTAAATCTAGGCCTACCAGCCCCTTTTTTACAAATTCTATCATCTATGTATTCATTGAATAAAAGTTTTGTAAAAGTTGTTAGGAAGGGAATATCTCTGCCTTTTTTCTCGAAAAAGGGCGTGCGCCAAGGAACTACACTCTCGCCAAAATTATTTAGTATGTTTATTAATGATATTGTTCCTTATTTCCGACAAAGATGGGCACCTACTCTCCGACTGGGAAATCTGAATATGTCAATGCTACTATTTGCAGACGACATTATATTACTGGCAAAGACAAATAATGATTTACAAACTCTCTTGAATCTCCTTGAAAAATATTTGCAAGAGAAAAAACTAGAGGTGAATGTCACGAAATCCCAAGTCATGATTTTTAGCAAAAAACCCTTGGAATCAGCACCACAATTTTTATTGAATGGAAAAATGCTGGAAGTGGTGGAAAAGGCCAAATACTTAGGTTTCAACCTTTGTCAAAATGGAAAATGGACGAGTCATATTACAACAATGGCACAGAAAGGAAGAAATGCATTATTTGGTATATACAGAAGCACACTAACAGCAGAAATAAGTGAACTAAGCCTCCACAAACATATATTTAATACTAAAATTATGCCTATCTTACATTACGGATCAGAAATATGGGGGTATCAGCCGGCAAAGCAAATAGAAACCCTTCAACTTCAATATTATAAACGAGTTTTTGGCCTACACAATACAACACATGCGTTAGTTTTAAATGGTGATCTTGGTATATTTAACCTGAAATTGAAAAGATATACCCAAATCATCAAATTTTGGTTAAGACTTCTAGAACTTCCCCAGACTAGACTTGCCCGAGCAGCATATGAAGATCTTCTCCTTCAGTGTAACAAAACATCATGGACAGCACAAATCAAGAGGATATTAGATGAGAATGGATTTTCAAGTTCGTGGGAGAAAGGAAAAGGGCTAGAGGATCATGAAAAGTTCTTCAAGGAATTTAGTGCAAGACTTGAAGACCAAGAAGTGCAACTATGGCAAGCAGCTGTGGACAAATCTCCGAGTCTTACTTTGTATAGAGAAGTAAAAGAGAATTTTGGTCATGAGTTTTATTTCAAGCTGGAATTGCCCATTAAGTATTTGAGGATTTGGATTTAGATTCGAGCAAATTGTCTTCCAATTTATACTAAGGTTGCAAGGAAAAAGAGGGAAGGTCCGGAGGTCGGGTGTAGTTGCTTGAGATGTGGGGAAAATGATTATGGGTTGGGCAATTTCCTCCTTCGGTGTAAGCAACTATCTCATTTAAGGGGATTAATTATCCAGGAGGGGGAAGATAGGCTTCTTTGTGAGTTAATGAGGTCTAGGACTCCCCGTTATATTGTGGCAGTAGGAAATTTTGTATTGATGGGAAGGATGTCAAATGAAGTGTAATTTTTCTTTAGTATGTCTTTTTGTATATGGCTTTAGTTGGCTTTTAAATACAGATTATTATTATTATTATTATTATTATTATTATACCGGCCCCAGAAAATATGTTTTAAAAAATATGAATCTAACGCAATTGTTTCAATATTCTCCACAAAAATATTAGCTAATAAAGAGGATAAAGGGGCCCCCATAAGTAAACCATTTATTTGTTCGATATACTCCCCTCTAAATTGAAAAAAGCAAGAGAACTCATTGCACAACCTTACTAAATGCATAATTACACAAACTTCCAAATCTGTTTTGCCACTAATTAAATCCAAATTTCTTAACAGCTTTCCTTCTAGAAGAGTTTCGGCTGCTTCTACATCAATATTTGTTTACATTGATACAATTGTCAAAGCTTGAAAGCAAAGAACTCAAATAAATTTCTACTTTTTTCTGTTTTTCAACCGAATTCGAAGAATTCTTAATATACGAAATTTGTGTAGACAAAAGTGGTTTACAGATTGACAGTGACCACTTGCTCAAAACACTTGTTAGTGACCTTGTACTTGACACAATTGGTTGTAATGGTAGGTTAGGCTTATGAATTTTGGGAAGTATATATAATTTAGGGCACAAGGAACTGCGTGGCAGGCATTTGTAATAAAGTTGAGGTGTAATTTTTCCTTCATCCTTTAAGCACTTCAATTCGTTCTTAAACTTATTTGTAAAAGAGTCTGTTGGATTAAACGATAGCTTCTTGTATGTTTTTTTGTATGTTACAATTCTCACTTGTATGTGAGAATTGTGCCACCTTCACTAAAATTCAATTTACATTTGGTCACTTTCAAGGAAGAAAAGTTTGAACAAAGCTTACATTTCAAGACTTTGAATCTCATTATTAAGAAAAAAAAGTCGAAAAAGTGCTTTAATAGTGAGAGACAAAACTTTCCCTAGAAAATTTTATATAAAAAAAAAGGTTAGTATAAGTGACTTTTGTTTTATTCAACAAACAGGAAAAAATCACTTCAATCATGACTTTCGCCTTTCCAGAGAAAGTTTGCTAAAAAAGATTTCTAAATTATCAACAAATAATGCAGTAATACCTTTGTCAATTCTTGGACCAGGTGTGGTTAATTTTTCATCAAGAACTTTAACGATACAAGAACAATCAGTGCTTGAAAGGGGTCTGAAATTTTGTGTTAAACCGGATAAAGTCACCGTGGAAGACATTATCTCTTCAATAGAAATATTTTTGCATAAGAACGAAAATCTAATAAAAGATGTTAGCTTAGTAAGAGCTTCTACCGTGAAAACCCTATCTAATTTTGTATTGAAACCGGAATTTCCTAGTACGACCATCAAAAACATTAGAATTCTTAAAAACTTGAAAAGGGATGGTTCAATTACCATTACAAAAGCAGATAAGAGTAACACTTTAGTTGTCATGAATACTGTGGACTACGAATCAAAATTAAGAAATTTACTAAATGATGAACTCTATCTATGATAATTTATTAAAATCTGATAGAGTAAAGTTCAATTCACCCAATGTAGTTGACCTTTGTCCAAATGTTATATCATTGGACGCTAATGAACCGAATCCAAGAAGGTCAAAGAGAATAGCTTCCGCCTTTGCTTTGAAAAGAATTAGAGAATTAAACAATATGTAGTTTTATTTGATTTTGTATATAAACTTTTGTTTTAAATTGTTTTAGTTTAGTTTGACTACTGATGACGGTCACTGTATATGTGACCGAAATATCTGGTATTTTCGTGAATTTCTATCACTGTTATCATCATCACTGTCTATTAAAAGGATTTTATCCCTATTTGAACTTTTATTTATCGTTAAAGCCGACCGGACGCCGCCGCCTCTGCTGGCGGCGGTGTGACACATAAGCAGCGGTCGACCGGCCCTCTCGTCGGTGACGCTCGGTCGATTCGACGGCGCGGCACCGGGGTCTAGGTACAATACATATTTTCTGGTAATTTTGGTTTTGCTTGCTCCTTTCTGACTCATATAAATGTTAAACTCAGATAGTGTTCTGTTAATTTTATGAGATTATGTTATTGTTAATTTTAATGTTATGTTAATGTTATGAGATTTGTTACATAGTCCCCCTCCTACAAGCCACGGAGCCTCTGTGGGGATTAGTAGATTGTAGTATTATTATTGCATTATTATATGAAAATAAATCTATCTATCTATCTAAAAAAAGGAAAAAAGAGAAAAAAAGAAAAAAACAGAAAGAAAAAAATATTTGTTAAAGTTTTAGTTTATCGAAATTTTTCTTCTTGTCACGGCACATTTTCCAATCGGCTGTTCAGCTGATACAAATTAACCACATAAAGTGTAATTTTGGTCGGAAAACCGGTGCAGTTAATTTAAAAGCGTTGGCAACACTAATGAGGGTCTCAACAGTCAGTGTTCTCATATTTTTGTGTCCCACATCCTATGTGGCTTTTGCGTTTTTTTTTTTTTTTTTTTTTTTTTTTTTTTTTGATTTGCATACCCATAGACTACGTGACATCTTTCTAGCAGCTAGGATTAATGTTTTAGCTTAGCGTTCTAAATGATAAAAATAAGACAATGAAAACCTGATTTTTCTTATATTAAATAGTATAATCGTTCTTCGACTGATTTAATTTACTGAAGCGTAAAAGTCATTACTGCGATTTTTCCTTGTCACTTTCCTCCACTGTCCTCCTTATGAGGTTAAAAATACTTGACTATTTAATATATTAATTCAAATAAAAAAAATTCTAATCAAAAGCAAATAAAAAGCTGTCATTCACTGTCAATTTCCAAAAAACAAACAACAAGACAGATATAATTTCCTTCCATTAATTATTTGAGTTCTTGTGAGATAAGATATAAATCAAATCCTGACATTTTCTTGTTTATGAAAAGAGGAAGTAAATAATTTAGTAAAAAAACTGATTTTCAACCATGAGGACTTTTCTTTTTTTACTTTTCCCTTTGGTGATAACAGGTAAGAGCTCATTTGATAAAAGAGGTTACTGATGCAGCATCAGAGGCTTAAAGTAGGCGTTATAAATTTGAAATGCAATTCTCTAGCGGTTAATAAATTCTAGAAAAAAATTACCACTACTACAAACAACTCGCTGCAGCACCAAGCCGTCTGAGACCAACACAGGTAAGCTCGTTCCTCCTCCATCCCAATCTAATCAAAGCCTCTTTACACCCTCCCAAGAAGTTCCTATTTCTCTTAAATCTTTCCTTGCGACATCCTCCCACTCCATTCGGGGATTACCTGTTTTTCTTTTGGACCGGGGCGGTTGGCCAACAAGGACAATCTTCGGCAATCTGTCATCTATATCCACAAAACCTGTCCTAGCCATGTATAAAGCAGGATTGAGAAATGAAAAGTGCAACAGCAAAGGTGTCATTTCAAGAAAGAGAAATAATACTTTATTTTTTTTTTACTTAAAATTAATATAACTGCATGGAGGTAACACTAATTATATTTTTCATACGTAATCATTAATTTGTTAATTTTATTATATTATGTCTCCGAGTCATCACTCAATATACCAAGGAGATAAAAAAATGGCCCCTGGACCTGTTCACGACTTTCTAGAATTTTGTTTTGGTCTATAAAAAGTCCATTTTGATTGTTCAAGGTATTGCCACTTTGAACAGACCAAACAAATAAGCAAAACTAATTAGTTAAGTTTGATGGCGCTGCCCGTCTGCAAAAAAAAATCAAATAATAACAAACTCCTTACTCCCAAACACAAATACACCCTTTTAAGCTGTTTGGAGTCATACATTTTTTTTTTTAGCTTATTTGTTGTTGTTTATTTTACTTTGCCATTTGCTACTAACAAAAACCGTATAGCGGCACATGGAGGTCTTTTCCATCAAAAATTGAATTTTCGGTCTTCACAATTATTTACGATAATTATGGTTGAGTAAGTATCCACTTGACCCATTCAAGCAATCCTGTTTTGTTTACACTGTCCTTGGTAGTATAGGGTAACCTCAGAAAAATAACTGAAGGAATAGGACTAAGTGCCATTTAGGAAGCCTCTCCAATATCACACATGTTTGAAAAGCAGCATAGCTCAAAAATTTAATTCTGTAGCAGTGGCGTCAGTTGACGAAAATATAGGGGGGGGGGAGGTACACTCCAATCCAAATTTTTATAGAGACAGCGACCAAGCCTGTCGCTCCGCCTTGCCGCCGTGGGATCGATCCCTGAGCCCCATGTTGACAAGCAGAGCATTAATTCACTCTGTGTTAGCACAGGGTAAACCTCAAATACTGCAGCAAAACTCAGAATTCAGTTATAATTATGCAGTTTGTTAGGATTTCAATAGCTGAGAAGCTTAGATTACCTCCTATTCAACAATGGACCTTGATCTTACTCCAAAACCAGGCGTTTTCTGCCTCACATGGCATCTGAAACTCAGAGGCTCAGAACTAAAAAATTCAGAAGTCTAAAATTCAGAATTCAGATTCAACAATGGATACAAGTAAAGAAAAGTTTTTAAATCAGTGACAGAGAATTATTGGCTCTATCAGAGGCAACGCTATAGCGTTGCCTATAGTAAACGATGCGGCTCCAATGTTTTATTATTATTGGTTTTTTCCCCAGAGGCACTTCATATGGAAGGGGTCGTCGTAGAAACTTCAAAGGGGGCACATTCGAATGGAAATCGAGAGTTCTAGTGCCCTTTTTAAGGGTCAAAAGTGATTGGAGCACAACTAACCCCCCCCCCCACGCCCATCATTCCCCCAAACACATCCAACCAAAATTTTGAGATAGCCATTTTGTTCAGAGTAGTTGATTTCCAGATAGAAAATTATGTTTTTTAGGAAGACAATCCCCCACAGCCCTGAGGGCAAGGGTTGTAAGTTATGCCCTGGGGGCATATAAGGTTTTTATAGAAAGCGTTGTCGTAGAAAATTCAAAAAGGACTCATTTGATTGGAAGTTCAAAGAGGCTCGTGCCCTTTTTAATAGTCGAAAGTGATTGGAGGGCAACTAGCCCCCCCACGCCCATCCTTCCCCCAAACACGTCCAATCAAAATTTTGAGATAGCGATTTTGTTCAGCGTACTTGATTTCAACATAGAAAATATGTTTTTGAGGAGGACACTGCCCCACAACCCTCAGGGCAAGGGTTTTAAGTTATGCCCTGAGGCATATAAGGTTTTTATAGAAGGCGTAGTCGTAAAAACTTCAAAAAAGGCTCATTCGATTGGAAATTCCAAGGGCTAGTGGCTTTTTTAATAGTCAAATAATTCAAAGGGCAACTAGCCCCCTCCCACGCCCATCATTCCCCCAAAAACATCCAATCAATATTGTGAGATAGCCATTTTGTTCAGCGTGTAGTTGATTTCCATATAGAAAATATGTTTTTGAGGAGGACACTCCCCCACAACCCTCAAGGCAAGGGTTTTAAGTTATGTCCTGGGGGTATATTAGGTTTTTATAGAAGGTGTTGTCGTAAAAACTCCAAAAAAGGCTCATTCGACTGGAAATTCAAAGGGCTAGTGGCCTTTTTAATAGTCAAATCAATCAAAGGGCAACTAGCCCCCCCCCCCACGCCCATCATTCCCCCAAACACATCCAATCAACATTTTGAAATAGCCATTTTGTTCAGCGTAGTTGATTTACAGAAAAAATATATTTTTGAGGAGGAAACTCCCCCACATCCCTCTGGGCAAGGGTTTTAAGTTATGCTCTGGGGGTATATACGGTTTTTATAGAAGGCGTTGTCTTAGAAACTTCAAAAAAGGCTCATTCAATTGGAAATTCAAAGGGCTAGTGTCCTTTTCAATAGTTAAAAGTGATTGGAGGGCAACTGGCCCCCCAATGCCCATCATTTCCCCAAAAATATCCAATCAATATTTTGAAATAGCTATTTTTTTCAGCGTATAGTTGATTTCCGGATAGAAAATATGTTTTTGAGGAGGACAGTCCCCCACAACCCTCAGGGCAAGGGTTTTAAATTATGCCCTGGGGGCATATAAGGTTTTTATAGAAGATGTTGTCGTAGAAACATCAAAAAAGGCTCATTCAATTGAAAATTCAAAGGGCTAGTGCCCTTTTTAATAGTCGAAAGTGATTGGAGGGCAACTAACCCCCCTCTCACATCCACCTTTTCCCCAAACACATCCAATCAAAATTTTGATATAGCCATTTTATTAAACGTAGTTTTAAGTTCTGGAAATTAGGTCTTTTAGGATGACAACTCCCTCACAGCCCTCACGGCAAGAGTTTTAAGTTATGCCCTGGGGTCATATAAGGTTTTGTATAGATAATATTGTCGTAGAAACTTCAGAAAGGGTTCATTCGATTGGAAATTTAAATGGCTAGTTCTCTTTGTAATAGTCGAAAGTGATTCTAATGCAACTGACACCCCTTCCACCCCCACCATTTCCCAAAACACATCCAATCAAAATTTGGATATGGCCATTTTGTTCAACGTAGTTGAAAGTTCTGGAAATTATATGTTTGAGCAGGACACTCCCTTGCAGTCTTCAGGGGCAAGGGTTATAAGTTATGCCCTGGGGGTATATATGGTTCTTATGAAAGGGATGCTCGTATAAACTTCAGAGTGGGCACATTTGATTGGAAATTGAAAGTTCTAGTTCAATTTTTAAGAGTCAAAAGAGATCAGAGGGCAACTATCCTCCCTAACCCACACCCTTTTCTCCCCAAGCCCATCCGATAAAAATTTTATAAGAGCAATTTCATTAAAAATAGTTCAAAGGTCAGATAAAAAAAAATTCCTGTGTCGACGGAACCCTCCAGGGCCCGGAGGCAGGCGTTATGTGTAATGCTCTAGGGGTATATATAGTTCTTATGGCAGGGATGCTCGTATAAACTTTAGACAGGGCTAATTTGATTGGGAATTGAAAGTTTTTGTTCACTTTTTAAGAGTCAAAAGAGATTGGAGGGCAACTAGCCCCCTCCCCCTCCTCCACGCCCTAAATGCATCAGATAAAGTTTTTTAGATAGACATTTTGTTAAAATAGTTCAAAGTTCTGATAACAAAAACTTCGGTGTCGACACAGCCCACCAGGGCCTGGGGGTAGGCGTTGTAAGTTATGCCCTGGGGGCATATAAACAATCAAACAATCAATAAATAAACAATCAATGCAAACAAACATACAATAGATATTAATGTAAATTAATAAATAAATTTATTTTTTTTAATTAATTTTCTTATGTTACTAAGTTTTAGACAATAGAAAACTAAAGGCCGTAAAGGCAATAAGGTCTCGATGTTTTATTGTTTTTTAGTTATGCACTAAGATTAGTGAACAAAACTATATATCAAGCCTTATATAGTGCTTGTTAATGGTTATCTCTTTTGAAAAGATATTTTTTTTTTTAATTAATTTTTTCTGTTACTAGGTTTTAGACAATAGAAAACCAAACGTCATAAAGACCATAAGGCTTTAATTTTTATTGGGCCCTTTTCTAAAAACTCCTCATTTTGTTATGTACAGCCAGGCCTGCCCGCCCACCCTTTAGCATTTCACCCGACCTCCTGATATCTTCCCATTTGCAGTGCAAATGGGAGATATTAAGGGGGCTCACCATTGCACAATCTATGAAATCAATCCTGCAATAACTAAAAATATAAAGTATTTTTGAGTATTTTAACGTCTTCCACAACTCAAACGTTCCAACATTCCACAGCCCAATGAGTCGGTCCAATCTCCTAAATCGGGAACGGAGGAGACAAGTGAAGTTCCGCCCCGTATTGGATGAGTCTCCAATCTCACCCTCCCCTTCTCCCACTGTTTACACTAAAGTTTTCTTCTTTATGCCAACTACGCTGCCCCCACCCCAAAGAGTTCAATAAGGTAAAGTTTTGTATGGTAAGAACACATAATAAATCAATTATAATTATCCAATTACAAGGTTAAAATACATACTCTGCGATAGATGAAAAATTGCTTTGGCAAACAAAATCCTATTAAGGTCAATTCCAAACAGTCGTTATCTCTCTGTGTCAGCAAGTGAAATGGTCTAAACGCCCTTATTGAAGCTATTTTTTCAATCCATTCATTGTTTTCAATCGTTTCCACAAGTTATGCAAGCTGTCTATTGTTCATATATAAGTTTTTATCAAAGAGGTAATCGTATAAACTTTGAAAAAAACCTCATTCTATTTAAATAAAAAGTTCTAGATCCATTTTTTAAAGTAAAAAATAATCAGACAGTAAGAAACCCCCCCCCCCATGCCATAAAAACTTGCAACTTTTTGCAATAAAAAACGAACAAAAATTATTAAAAAAAACTTTCCCAAAAATAAAGTTTTCAAAGAAAAGTAAAGGCCATTTTAAACTTAAGCTCAGCAGATACAAATACTGTTTAAAATTCGAACCGAAAACGACCAGAAATTACTATCAAAGAATAAATGAAGCCCAAAACGAACAGAAATTAAATAAACAATCGTAGCAAAAAACATGCAACAAGTAATAATATAAATGAATAGATGGATCTTAAAACGAGTAATGCTTAGATTGAATATGAAAATCAAGCTTAAAACGAAAAAAATATTTTGCTATTAAAGTATAAATGAAACTTGAAACGAACAGAAATTAAATAAACAATCAGTGCGAACAAACATACAATAGATATTAATGTAAATGAATAAATAAATTTTAAAACGAGTGAAACTTAAATTGAATATGCAAATCAAAATTGAATCGAATAAAAATAACTACAAACGAGAGTTTGGGTATCGCCTCACTGCAAAAGCCTAAAACCTATTGCGTCATTGGCGCTTTACTGAAAACGAATTATATTATAAATGTTTTCTTTTGTACTTAATCTTGAAAATAAATATTAAAATTACAGTAAAACTTTGAACTGATGAGCTTTCAGTAATTAATATCATTATACTTCAAATATTCAGTTTGATTTAGTAGTTCTTTCCAAGATTGTTCAAGACAAATATAGTTTCACTACAAACAAAATTTGGATGCTGTCCCCTTCTTTATCTGTAAAAACCTAAAGCCTTCTGCGTAATTGGCACTTCACTGAAAACGAATTACTCGTATATTACAAATTTATTCTTTTGCAGTTCTTACAGCATTGAAAATGAAAATAAAAATTACAATGAAAAAAAATCTTGAACTGATGGATCTTTCAACAATTAATATCATTATATATCTAATATTCAATTTAATTTTGTTTATACTTTCGAAGAGTGTTCAAGACTCATATAGTTTTCCGCGAAGTGCCAATGACGCATTAAGTTTTAGGCTTCTGCAGTGAGGCGACACCCAAACTCTTGTTTGTAGTTATTTTTATTCGATTCAAACTTGATTTGCATATTCAATTTAAGTTTCACTCGTTTTAAGATTTATTTATTCATTTACATAAATATCTATTGTATGTTTGTTCGCATTGATTGTTTATTTAATTTCTGTTCGTTTTAAGTTTCATTTATACTTCAATAGCAAAATATTTTTTTTCGTTTTATGCTGGATTTGCATATTCAATTTAAGTATTACTTGCTTTAAGATCTATTTATTCATTTATATTATTACTTGCTGTATGTTTTTTTGCTATAATTTTTTATTTAATTTATGCTTACTTTGGAAATAATTTATTCTTTAATAGTAATTTCTGATCGTTTTGAGTTTGAATTTCAACAGTTAATTTTATCTTCTGAGCTTAATTTTAAAATGGCAGTTACTTTTATTTGAAAAAATTATTTTTCTGAAATTTTTTTTAATTAATTTGCAAACAAAGGTGCTGTCATGCTTGTTTCAGTTCATTTTGACAAATATTGAACGGAAATCTGGAAGTGTTAATATTATCAAAGTTTGATAGTTGTAAACTGATGTTTTTTTTTCTCTACGTAGCCTATTGGCACGTATAAGGGCTAAAATTCCCATTGCACATAGGTCTAGCGCTTAAAAGGTTGTGTCTCTAAGCAAAATCAGCAGTGAATAATGGTCATACCTTTTGAGGGGGAAGACTGAGGAAGAGCCTAAGGATGTGCCTAAGGAAAAGGGGTCAACATATGAATGATGAAAAAACTAGCTATGGTCTGAAAACATTGCTTCAACAGACCAAATTGTTGACGTTATCAGAAGATTTGACAAGTTTACATAAGTAAATGTAAGGAAATCTTACAAACGAGTGAAACTTTAGTAGGGATGACCCTAGTACTCGTGACCCCACACCATATATGGGCATAGAATCCCTAGGGAGAACACATGTGCTGTCAGTCCGAACGGGACTCCATATATGGGCATAGACTCCCTAGGGGAAATGGATTTCCGAGAAATTGATTGTGTAATCGATTGGAATTGATCCAAGAAAGGGGAATTTATTCAAGGATTATCGATCTAGTCTAATGAGGTCAAGGTCAATTGATTTGTTGTTTTTGTTTGTCCAGGTGTACGCTAGGGGGAATGTATTGATTCAGGACTCAACTTGGGGAACTAAATTTCCAAGGTCAATTTATTTGTTGTTGTTGTTCGTCCAGGTATACGCTAGGGGGAATGTTTTGATCCAGGAATAGGAAACCGGAAGTACATGCATCCTTCTAAGCCAATCAGAGGACTGGTTACATCTCCTTCTAAGCCAATCAGAGAGTCGATTACATAAGGTTTCCCAATACATCACAATTCGCCCTTGAGAATTCGTATATAACCGACATGCGTTGCTATTAAACAATCAGAAAATTCTGTGATACTATAGATAAAACAATGAATATTATTGATGAGCTAGAAGCCTTGGCTACAGCGATTTACAATGTGAGTTCTGTTTAGTTTATTTTCAAATAAAATCATTTTTACATATTTGCCCTCCATTAAATTCAGGTACCCCCCCCCCCACAATACAAACTCCACTATATATTGTTTATATTTGCTAGACAGCTTAAAATATGTTCTTTTTTACCATGTAAACCTAACCTCCCCCCTTCTCTGTTTATGACTTTAATTCTTCCAATAGAAATAAATTTATTCTTTCTGTAAGCCTATCTAAAAGTGACAGTCAACTTTCTGCCGTTAACCTGACAAAACATTCCCGCAAGGTTATAATTTGCTGTCACCCGTCAAGTACATCCTGCTTTGCTGAATATACAAGAATTTGGATAGCGAAAGCTTCCACTGAAAAGAATAGTTTTTTCCATCGAATTAAAAACAGTTTTGCGCAGAAAGAGAGATTATTGTTAATTAAACTTGTAAGGCTACAGGCTTTGCGAAATTCTATGTTGTATTGGAGAGGGAGACGAGTTATTTCCAAAATATTTCAAAGACATTATGTAAAAAGGGGGAAGGGGCTATGCCTCAATTCTATCACCATCATTGTAAAGTGAAAACATACTGTTACTTCGCATTAGGCAGTAAGGGGGGGGACGGGATTAAGAAAAAGAATACATAGCTTTATTATGTGTAAATTGAATACCATTTACATCTAAAATCATAAATTTAGGCCTATAAGCTGCTGGTTGATCAATCTTTTTTCTATTTTAAAGCCTATAGACGGGAACATTTAAAAAAAAATTCTGAAAGGTAAAAATAGAAACATTGATTTCTATCCTAAGACTACAAACTAGTGATTGTACAACTTGTATTTTTCTCACAAGTTGTACAATAAAAACGTATGTTTTCCATGCATAGTATATTTCTCGTAAATTTTACTTTTTGCTTTGCTGAAAAGGGGGGGGAGGGGGACTTCATTGTGATAAATGCCTTCTAGACAAAATTATGGCTAGGTTAGGTTAAGGGGGGGTGTACTAATTTTTATTCTGTAAAAAAGGGGAAAATTATTTCAAAACTAACTTTTTTTTCTTCTTTAAGGATGTTTATGATGAATGTGCGCCTCCACCTGAAAAGAGAGCAAGGGAGGGTGAGGCAGCCCCTATGCAGTCTGGGCAAAAGCCAAAAGAAGAATGGGCCATAAGGATGGAGAACCCTGCTGCCTCATCGGTGCAAGCCCTTAACACCGCCGACCCATCCGCCCTCCATCATGCGTTGCCTTCAAGAGCTGCCCCACCTACACAAGGTCAGAAGGTGGCCCTCTAGCATGCTTCGCCAGGGCGTTCAGGCACTCAACTGCAGCCGGGATATAAAAATGTGAGCATTTTCGCCTAACTTATAGAAGTATCTAAACAAACCCATTTTTCATCGCTGTAAAAGTGTGTTTGCAGAGATATTAAAAATGTTATTTTCTCTATAATCCAACACCCCAATTGTTTTAAATTTCTCTGCTCCCCCTCCCTCAGAGATATCTAAATAGAATTTAATTTTTTTGCTTGTCAAAGAAACCGCTCTTTTTTCTAATCTTTCCTATTTTCTCTGCACACTGTAGGCATCTTCACTATCTCTTCAACCTCATAATAATATTTTTAACTAATTTCTAGTTTACTGATAGAACTAGATTCTTTTTATCTCAAAATGCTATTTTTCGCTAGAATATTACCGTATACAGGGGGACGGCCGCTGCAGCGGCCAGGAAGTGGGGCCCGCTGCGGTGGGTCGGGAAGCGCCACGGGGCCCACTACGGCGGGCCGGGAAGCACCAGGGGGCCTGATGCGGCGGGCCAAGGGGCGGGTTGGAGGGGGCATTAAATAGTGGAAATTGCTCTGCCTTGCACACACACACACACACATTGAAAATTTTTTGTGTTATAAAATGCTTTTATTTAAACACAATTCTCTATTGGAAGGAGTTGGGCTATCAAGTAAAGACCGTGGTTTTTTTACAATGCAGATATAGATTATTAATATGAATTATTTTTGAGGAGTTGTTTGAACAAAATCAAAACCTTCTATGTCATCCCTTTGATTGTATTAAGTTGGAACTTTCAGAATATATATATAGAGTAGAGAACTAAATGTTACTGCTAAGCACGTTTTTAAATAATAATAATCCAATTGTTAAAAATAGGGTGATTTAGACACTTTGAAAATAAACTATTTTTCTTTTATAGGTTGTTCTTTTTCCATATTCACCATCTCCCCCCTGCTCGTCAGATGGAGAAGGAGAAGAAGAACTCACTAATGCATCTATGGAGGTTCAGGCCATTCAGGAAGCATTACCTATCAACGAATTGCATGATATCGGTAACTCCATTAAAATTCCTGATAACATTGAAGAGTTTTTAACTGATTTTTTTAATGTTGATAATAGCACAGTTGATCAGGGGGGGACTTGAGTCCAAACACCTTACAGCTTTTAGAGGATTTTTCCAATGAATTATCAGGGAACCCTCCCCCACTGATAACATACTTCCACTTCAATCGAAAGAAGTGGCTTCCCATAGCCCTATTATTGAACAATGTGGGGGAGGGGTGGTGATAATAATATACAAGATGAGGAGGGGGAGGAGGAGGAGGAGGTGGAGGAGGAGGAGGGGGTAATATCCAATTTATGACATTTCCCGAGTTTGAACTCACAAATACAATTTTAAACACGATAGTTGTCTACACTGCAACCTTTGGAGACCCATTTAATTCGCTTTTGTGTGGTAATTTTGTGTTTGACCCTGTAGAAATTGTTCATGACTATGTAGATCGAATTCGTGCACTGCTAAAGAACCAAATTCGGTTGTGGGGAGGACGAGATAGGGATTCAATTAAGGTTTCTATTGTTTGAAAGGCGTTTTATTTAAATAAGGGAAAAAGTGAGGTTTACCATCATTATTTACACACCGAGATGCGAGTGGTCTATCCAACTTTAGAAAATTTTGAGGTTGTTTTTTTCGAGTGGATAGGTCATATTATTACACATCTCGAGAATTATACCAAAAACGGGAGCGGGTCAGTAGTTCTTTATGTTAAAAATTTAAGCGTTAATATCTGTAAATTTAAGAAAGATTTAATTTTAAGAGGGGGGTATGGGGGAGGGAGGGCAATTGAATTAAAATATAATCCTGATCTAGAAAGATGTAAAGGTGTCGAGCGAATCTGTTTTGAAACAGGTCAAAAGTGTTTTAAGTACGCTTTCCTCATATCAGCATTCGAGCCTCTAGAACGTGACGCTACCAAGACAAATTTAGATCACTGGGCTGTACATGGGAAGGAGGGGTCCAATTTTCTCATTATAGATTTCACTTGTTTAGAGGGAGAATACCCAGTAACGCTCAGGTATATTGATATTTTTGAAAGGGCCAATGCCCATTTAAATATCGGCGTTAATGTGGCTCAGTATGAAACTGAATTTGAAGATGGGGTTCGTTCTAAAACGAAGGGGGTGGTGTTCCCAGTAAGGACTCCGTCGATTAAATCGGTTAAACACTGGGTATGGCTGTTGTACACACCATCTAGTGACCTAGCCAATTCAATTGGCCATTTTAACCAAATTACAGACATTAGTAGATTTCTGGGGGAGGGTAAGAAAAGAGGGGTATGTTTCTACTGTCCGACATGCCTGTCTCGATTTCGGACGAAATTGAAGTTGCAAAATCATATGAAGCATTGTAGACGGCATGGCTACCAGTCAGTGGAAACGGTTTCAGGGGATAGGACTATTTTACGTTTTAAAAATTTTCAAAACACCCACCTCCAGAGCAATAAAATCTCGTTGGATTGTGAAGCGAAGCTGGTGGAAGTGAACGATCCTCGATTTCCAAACCGAATCATAGAACATCAAGCTATTGCAGTTTCCTACGCCCACGCACAAAGAGACAGTTCTAACACTATGCAGTTGTTAGAAATTGTAGGAACACTGGATGAGGGAGAGTGTATGATCAAGGCACTGACTAAATTAATTGGCATCGCTAATGGCGCTATTTCTCGTCTGAGAAATATGGATTACCCAATGGTGCTGTCTGCAGAGGATCGTCTGGCGATTAAAAATAAAAAAATATGTTGGGTTTGTAAGGGGGAGTTTGAAGAGGGGGATAAGGGGACTAAAGGGAAAAGAGGGGGGAAGGGGAAAGGCAGAGAACATGATCACTTGTGGCAGGAAATATCCTCTGGGGGTAGTAATTTTAGAGGGGTAGCGCATCAATCGTGTAACATAAACGTTAGCCTGCAGTTTTTTTCCCAGTTTTTATTCATAATTCAAATTATGATTTTAAATCTATTTTACCGGCACTAGCACGTATGCACAGGGAGGGAGGGGGAGTATATAGTCCATGGGTAAATAATTACCTATAATTACCTATAAAATTATTCCCAAATCGGCCGAGAATTTGGTGCTTATCGGGCTTAAATGGCAGGTAATAAATAATGGGCATACGTGCTGGAATAAAATCAGGTTTTTAGATTCCTTCAGTTTTTTTCCCAATGCATCGAGTCAATTGATTCAAGTGCAGAAAAGCGACAATTTTGATAGTTTTCCTTTGTCTAAACAGCACTTTCCAGACAGTGAAATATATGACCTATTGACCTGTAAAGGTGTATATGCATACGACTATTACTCTTCTGGTTCTCGCTTAAGCGAGGTGAAACTACCTCCAATTGAAGCTTTCTATAATTCACTCACCAACAGTGAATGCAAAGCCTAGGAATATGAATTTACCAAGAAGGTGTGGTCTAAGGGGAATTGTAAAAATGGATGGGATTATTTTAGACTGTACTTGGCCAGTGACGTTTTAACTCTGTTAGACATAGTCTTCAAGAACAAAGACCAAATATATTCAGAGTTCAAACTAGATATAGGCTATTATTTTTCCACACCACATTTGGTGATGGACTTGATTTTAAAAATTAGTAGGAAGGAAATAGGTCTAATCACCGACGTGGATCAACACCTTTTTGTAGAAAGATCAATGAGGGATGGGTATGTTTTTCATTGGGATCGCGTCTTGACAACCGATCCAAGCGGACAAAACACCGGCGCAAAGTCAAATGCAGTTTTCTTTGACATGAACTCATTGTACCCCTCGGCAATGTCTCACTACTCTTTGCCGTGTGGGAACTATCAATGGCTTGAGAATCCTTGTGAGTTCCCCGACATTAACACTGTCGAAGACAATGGGCCACAAGGATGGTTCCTTGAAATTGACAGGCACATTCTACTAGCGCTTTATGATTCAGTCAGAGATTTTGTTTTTCCCTGTATCAATCGACCAGTGACCAGGGACTCACTGAGCCCCTACAATCGATCATTGGTTGAGGATATGGGGATGCACTGGACCCCCTCTAAGCAAAAACTGATTGCAGATCTGGACCCTAAGGGGAATATCGCTGTTCACCATTTGCTTTTGCACTGGATGGTGAACAATGGTTTCAATCTCACCAAAATACAGAGGGTCCTGCAATTCAGTCAGAAACCCTATTTAAAGACGTTTATTGACACTTTTGTTGATAAAAGCTCTCGGGCAAACAGCAAAGTAGAGAAGGAAATGTACAAACTCATTCTAAATTCAGTGGTTGGCAAAATGTATGAAAGTATACGGAACAAATCTCGTTGCAACGTCGTTAATGACCCTCAAGAATTTTCATGAATTATTGCTGACCCCAATTTTACAATGTTCACGAGCATAAAGGCTGGCCTGGTTCTTCTACACAGGAGAAAGAGAAATGTGGTACTGAACAAGAGTATGGCGGGAGGTAGTTCAGTACTTGAAATTTCCAAAAAGCTCATGTTGTCGTTTTTTTATAATGTGTGCAAGGCGCAATGACCACGGGAGGGGGAGGTTCAAATTTACTATGGGGATACGAATTCTCTGCTGTTAAAGGTAAAAACAAAGGATTTATTGGGAGATTTAGAAAAAGGGGAAAACATCAGCTTTGTGGGGGTTTTCAACTATTGGACCCTATTCCTTCGCAAAGATTTGCTAAAACGTCAAGTTCTCGAAAGGCTGATTATGTTAAAATAATAAATGGGGAATGAGTTGACATTCAGGGGGTGTTTCCGGGTACTTAAATCTGTTGCATATAAACTCATAATAGGGATGTAAAGCAGGCGTGTAAAGGGGTGCCTACACATTTTGTAAAGATCAATTTCAACATGAGCGTGTACAGAGATTGTGTAGAAAGTAGCCTAGTGCCCAGAGCACAAGTGCTTGCAATTCACTCTCTACAGTACAGAAATTATAATTTAAGAGTGGAAAAAAAATGCAATGTCGTGTATATCCGACAAAGTCTATGTGCTCGAGAATGGTGTAAGTGTACTGCCACATGGTCACTACCGTATTTATGACCGAGTTGAATGCATAGACTATCGCAATCAACTTGGTTTGGATAAATTAACCTGAGTTTGACTCTAACCACTAACCACTAACCTTTCATAAATTAAATGCTCTAACCTAACCTAACCCTAAACTTTCATAAATTAAATGCTCTAACCCAAACCTAAACCTTTCGTTAATTAACTAACCCAGCCTAACCTGCAGTGACGATGACTATTGTACTTTTTCGATCCCTGGGGGTGGGAGGTCCGGCCCGCGGCCGTCCTTAGGCGCCCAAGGGGGGGGGGTACCCGTCCGCGGCTGGCCGTCGGCCCTGCGGTCCCGGGTGATGGAGGGTTCCCCTTTTAAATTCATAATGTTCAAATGTGCTATTTTTTCATTTTCCAAGTGTTTTTTTTTTAAGTGACTTACAGTAAAAATAGTGTGTGTTTGTACAAAAAGTGTGTATGTTTATACAAAAAGTGTGTGTTTGTACAAATAATGATGCTGAACAAAAAGTGTTTTTAATGACAATAAGTGTTATTGTTGTTGTTCATGTTTGAACAGAAGGATTTTTATAATAAATGTTGTACATAAAGTGTTATCGTTGTTCTTTTTGAATAAATAGAGTTTTTCATGTTAAATAAATGAATGAAATAATGTTTTTGTTGTTCTTGTTAACATACTAGATAGATCTATGGGAAAATTATTGCTACTACTACTTATTCATCGGACAAGTATGATTTACAGTTAGTTGTAGTCCGACTTTTGTCAGCAGCAGCAGCAGCAGCATGTATCAATTTAAAACACCCTTCAGATCGTTTCTGTGTGGTCCATCAATGTCGGGGAAAACAACACTATTAGCTCAAATAATTCAAAATTGTAATAGAATGTTTTTGGAAAAACCAAAGAAAATTTATTATTGCTAAAGTATTTAGCAGGAGTCCTATGATCAATAGAAGTTATTGCCACACCCATACCAATACAATTCATAGGGGGACTTAATGTTTTAAATAGTATTGAACCAAACTCATGGTTGATTATTGATGATTTGGCTGAATCCATTGAACAGTTCTCACAGGAAATGCTACAGCTGTTCACCATTCGCTCTCATCATGAAAACATTTCCATAACCCTAGTTCTACCCAATCTGTTTCATCAGAGCAAATGTATGCAAACCCTTGCTTTGAATTGCACCATCTATATTATCTACTTAGTAGTTCGTAATTCTAGCTCGCTAACAACACTCAATAAGCAAATATATCCAGGTATCCCTAAATTTCTGTTGTCAGCATACACTCAGGCGACAAATAAGCCCTTCGGCTACATTTTGCTTGATATTAATCAGAGCACACCCGAGGATCTACGTGTAGTCACCGACATTTTTGACAATGATATTACAGTATATCTTCCGGTGAACAGTAGAAAAGGCTATTAGTTGCCATTATGACACTGAAGAAACTACAAAAACAACGGCATTTATTTTCCGTTTTAGGCACTTCAAAATCTTCACTCAGGAAGGCCATACTCAAACATGGTGTTGACAATGATTTCATTAATCTAATATCGGAACTTCGTTTAAATTTAACTGAGGGCAAAGCACACTTGCCACAAGGTTTTAGACAACAGACAAAGCAACATCGTTCCACTTGATGGGCCTTGTCTTGCAAAAACAAGGGGAACTTTTTTAAAATAAAACTTTTCCTTCAAGCGGGCGGTAGCTTTTTCACTCTTTTACTGCCAATAATTGCAGGACTTGTAAACAGTTTTCTCTAGAGAATGGCTAAACCCTATCAACTGACACCATTTGAACTTGTCCTCTCGCCCGTCGAACATTTTGAAGACAATCTAAGCAAATTCATTAATGATGAGAATATTGTCGATGACAAAAAAGTGCTTTTACTTCAAGATGCATTGCGACGTGTAGACAAACATAGACTTTATCGTGAGAGACCCGCCGCTGTCGCCATCACCGATCCCTCCAAACAGGAAACATCTCCTCAAGATTCTGCAGTGCAATCAAAGGAGAAGGAATTGAATTCAATGGTATCGAAAATTGGAAACCTATTGCCAGTGACCTATCGAGAACAGAGTAAAAGAGTCTTATCATATCTCATGTTGGAAACTGGTGGTGATCATCATCAAGTTCAAGTCGACAGCACAGGGAAACGAACTATAATTCAGGGAAAAACTTATAATCTAGTTGACTTAATTTGTGATATGGTGATGAGTCGTAAAGGACTTTTATCATTTGAAAGTAATCTATACACCTTTCTAAATGTATCAAACTTTCCCCAAAGTCTTATTGGCAATAACCAAATTCTAAAGAAACTAAGAGAATATAGTCCTCCAACAACACCAATACCACCATTTAAAAAAGAAGAAGATTCAATATTGGAAAACACTAGCAGCAGCACCAGCAGCAATGATTTTATAACACCCGTGGCTGCTAGTCAAAAGTGAAGACGGATTGATTTACCCTCCAGTGTGCAAAATGGGAGTGGACATTACACTACGTGTTTGCGTTCAAAATGGTTGAAGTTCTGAAATATGTCTATGAAAATATTGGTGAAGCGGGAAGTTTAAGTTCCCCCAAAACCCTTTCTAAAGTCGCCTCTGGCAGCACATTAAAAAAAGCAAAGGAATATCTACAGAATGAACCGAGTTACTTACTGCATCGGAATCGCAGGCTTCGTGGCAAACAATATCGACAAACTAAAGCCTTTTTTCCTCTGCATATAATTCAAACAGATCTTTTAACTTTAGATGCAATTCAATGGCGTCACAATGCACCCTTAAAATATATTCTGGTGGCAATCAGTGTCTTTAGTCGCTATGCCTATGCCATTCCAATACGGTCAAAGAGGTGTTGAAGTTGCTCAGGCCATTGAAAGTATTCTTGAACAGGATTGCTATAGAAAAATTCAATCGGATCGTGAATTTGTTAATCCCCATGTGAAAAAGCTTCTATTGAAATATAGTCAAACACTTTATCTTAGTCACAATTCGATAAGGGTCGCATTGGCTGAGCTATTAATTAGGATAATTCGTCTATTAATTTCAAGATATTGGACTGTGAAATATAGATCCGATCATATTTAGGATTTAGAAAAAATAATGCGAATATACAACCAACGACCTCATCGATCATTGTATAACTCAAGCCCTTGGGAAGTTCATTGCAGTGAAAATACATTTGATGCTTTTCTAAAGCAATATTCCAATGGTGAAAAGAAAAAAAAATGTGAAGAAGAAGAAGAAATTCAATGTTGGTAATACTGTTCGAATTTATAGAACTACCAATGTTTTTGAAAAGGGGAATTATTTATGGAGCACTGAACTTTTTAAAGTGTCCAAAATCCTGGACATCAAACCCTCAACAAAACGACTGCGAGACACCAAAGATGATGAGATTCTCGGCGGTTTTAATGAATATGAACTCCAAAAAGGAAGAAACACTAGTGAAATTTATCAAATTGAAAGGATATTAAAGAGTCGTACTCGTAGGGGCCAGAGACAGTTGCTTGTGCGCTGGCTAGGATACAACTCTGATTTTGATTCTTGGGTCAGTGCTGAAGACATTAACAATGCCCAATGATTTCTATGTTACTTTCATGTCCAATGTTTCTGATCCTCTCTACAATGACTTGAATAGAACAAGTGGTTTTTGGACGAAACTCTCTCCCACCATCAAATTCGACGGAAAGTATGAAGTGGCTCTTGTCGACTGTATTCTCAAAAATACCTATGACATCCTGAGAAAAGATAGTAAATATGAAATAAAAATCAGATCCTATGACTGGCCGCCACCACCCTCAGGTGATCAAGAACAAATTCAAAATATCAATTGGATGGATTATCCATATATTGAATTACCCTACGAGGAACTCACCTGCATGAATGATTTATGTCGTTTTATTAATAAAAGAATTTCCGCTCGTAAAAAAGGAGCTTTTTATTTCAAATATTCAAAGGAGGAGGGCAAGATCTACATTAGTTCACCTATTGCCAATGAAAAGGTTATTCTCAATGATAATATAAAGGACGTTCTTGGCTTTAAGCCCAATATAATCAACGGTAAAAGTGCTGGAAACACTAATTTCATTTTTGCTGACTACCCACCTGCCTTCTCCACGGACACATGTATATTTCTCTGCGCTTCATTTGTGGAAACATCCCGGGTCGGTAATTCAAATGTTCCCCTCCTACGAGTTCTTGAACGAAAAACCAATCAAGAACATATTCACCACTACAATATAAAGCATCTTCAGTATATTCCCTTAAACACTTCCTATTTGGAACTCTGTCAGTTAACACTAAGAACTGAATTAGGTGATCCCATAGCAATTTCAAAAGGTTTGGCTGTGATTACATGCCATTTTCGACCCATCGTTCAACAACAAGATGTCTAATAGAAAAGTGGTATTCATTTGTCCTGATATTGACTGCTATGTTAATACTCTTGGCCCAAGACAACAGGGCAAGTGAATGGATTATTACAAAGGGCGCTCGCCAGTGTCTGGCTATGGTCTTGGCAGTTGGTTTGCTAAGCTGTTTCGCTCTTCACTACCATTGGCCAGAAAATATCTTGTACCGGCTGCGACATATTTTGCATCCTCTGCACTATACGTTTGGGGCTCTGGCAAGGATTTTAAAAAAAGTGCTACGGAAAATATTAGGTCCAGTGCGCGAACCCTTGGCGAGAGATTTAAACAAAATGGAAAAGGTTTAAAAAGGTCGAGAAAACAATGAATCACTCATCAGTCTCTACTCAGGTCAGAAACGAAAGACATCACCCCTGTCAAAGAAAAGAAAAGAAAAGCCGACACGTATTGTAAACAGTAGAAGAAGAAGCCCCAGGAAAAGAATTGTTAGACCGAAAATAGATTTCTTTTCCTAAGATGTCCTACCTACCGCATAAGGATTCTCAACCTTCAATCACTGCCTCATTGAGTCTATTCAATGCTGAAAATGTTGATGTGAGTGTCAAGCATGGATACTATGAACAATTTTATCCTCAACAACCCCTCTGATAATATCCACTTTCGAATTTATTCCAATGAAGACTACTTTATGGACATGTCTTCGACATTTATAGATTTAAAAATGAAAGTCAGGAAATCCGATAATACAATGCCAATTCGGGCCGATGGGATATCCTATGAAAATTGTATATTACATAATTTATTTCGTAAAATCAGTGTCTACATCAATGGTACGCTGGTGAGCACAAGCAACAATCTCTCAAATTATTCAAGCTATATGCAATTCATGCTGATGACACCCAAGTCATACAAGGCATTGAGAGGCACCTCCAATGGATATGAATATATTACTAATACTGATAGTACAGATGCACTTAAAAATGCTACAACTAGTGACTTACATCTAGTTGGAAAAATATATCATGAAATATTTAATATACCACAATGACTACCGCCCAATATTAAAGTGGATATAAAACTATCGCTTGCACCATCCAATTTCATATTGAGAAAAGAACTTGCTGCCAATACTAATGTAAGTCTCTCCCTCACCTCGGCAATACTTCATGTACGCAAACAACAAGTTATGAGTTCTGTTGCTTTGGCAGTGGAAAAAACTGAGAGTCAGCGGAAATAACATTAAACAACTTGTTCCTCATAGAATCAACAATCAATGTCATATTTCTAAGGGGTCGCGCAGGTTCACCGACTACTCCTGTATCAAGCGTGAAGTTCCGTCAAAACTTACTCTGGCATATGTAAAAAGCTCCAGTGCAATAGGATCATGAACTAGATGTCCACATAAATTTGAGATGTTTTGGCTTTCATCTTTTGTCTGCAAAGTAAAAGGAATCCCACTCAACAATCTATCCTTTGATAAATCCTATAGAACATTGTACGAGTTGACCATGCAAACCCTAGATCATGATTCGAAACTATTTGAAAATGATATAACCGAAGACATATTTGCTAAAACACATGGTATCATTGTATTGGATTTGTCTGGCACGCAGAATATGAGTATAGTACGTACGGGGAGTATGCGTTTAGAGTGTACATTTGCCGACCCATTGGCTGAGAGTATTAGACTAATCTCACTAAATCAATATGAAACCTATTGGGAAATCACTCCCGAAGGCAGTGTTCTACTAGACTTGGCGCCATGAACACCAGTCAAATAATCAATGTATTTAATATGGATCCCTACATGTCCCAGTACAAATCCTATTGTCTGCCCTCGGACTTTCTTTGAAAAATTCAAAGTGTCAACAATGCCTTAATTATTGCTAATAGCAGTCCGTCGACTGTGCTGGCGGGTCATTGGCTATACATGTTTCAAAAAATGAAGACGATTGAATTATTTGACTCCATTGGCTTAGCATCATACACATTACCATTCTCACTTAAGCAACTACATTGAGACCTGACGGAAGGATGTTTTTCAAAATCAGATGAGTATGCAGAATCTGGCAAGTAAAACTTGTGGCTTCAATGCACTACTGTATTTTGTGTACCGAGGTCGTGGTTTTACTTATACGCATTTTCTCCACATTTATGGTGACAATCCTTGATTGAACCACATCCTACTGGAAAATATTCTCTCAGACCTTTACAATATAAATTTCAGTGCCCTAAGAGTAAAGTGCTTAAAAAATGTTTGTGAATTTATTTATTAATAAAATGCATATATATACAACAATGTCTTTAAATCTTTACTTTAGATTTCTTCATCGGTGTATAGGCAACTGTCGTGAACCACAAATGTTGGTAAATCATTTGGATTCACTGTATATTGATCTTGATTTGAGTGCAAAGTCAGGGTCACATTTTCTACTGTATAATGTAACTTCACTCTTTTCATATCTCTTTGTATAGTCAATGATGCTATTTGTGTTCATATTATGAAATTCACGAGTTTCAATTTGCTTATTTGAAGCAATATCACATACAGTGTTTTCAAATGGTGAATCACATTCGGTAACTGCCAAATAAAAATAACTTGGTTTATAGTCATAATAGGCAGTGTCGTCACAACGATGACGTAGAAACCAAATTGTCTTGTTACCCCAACAGTTGAATCGTAGACCTGGCTCCTCCTCCCAGAATAATTTAAATACACGACGATACCAATCTCGTAGAAATAAACTAAAATCACGTTTGGGGTTCTTTCCAATCCTAGCGGGGTAAGTATTCTCCCACTGATCACATTTATCATAGTGACAATTGGAGCACCGATGTCCTCTAGGGTGAGAGTCACAAATCTCTTAAGGACATGAATTACATCCTTTAATTTGTACTGCATAACCTCTTTGTAATTTACAAGGATTACATAATTTACACTTTTCACTATAGTCATCAATAATTGTACAATTTTCACATTGAGTCCAACTGCCAAGAGTGTACATGCATAGTGGACATGTACAGAACATTTTTTGGTTTCCGATGTCAACTCTCTCTCACGGCTAAAACGAAACTGATCGTCCCTGCTGACGGATAAATTCAGAGTGAAGGAATGGGAGAGGAGTACCTCTGTGACGTCACCTCTTTCGAATGATGGGGGGAGCCATCTACATTGAATCTATTGGCAATGTTTTCAAAAGTGTATCCACGATATTATTCTGCTTTGTTCCAATTAATATATCAATAAATTGAGTATAAGCATTTGAGTCACATCGAGAAAGCATCATACAATAGCCCAATAGGGGAGAATTAGTATTCATTATAATGTCAAGTTGTCCCCCAGAGAATATATTGCGTTGAAGGGATAAGTCAAGAATGATATCATTCAAAATAAAATGTTTGTCCATAAACGCATGATTTATTCTAATTCTCTCTTTCTCGAATTTATTCATTTTTCAATACATTCACTGTGACTGCTGACTCTAGACTGACCAGGATTTTTCAGTCTAACATTCTAACACCAAAAGAAAGGGAGCATTTTCGATTTTGAAACAATTTTATTGAATAATTACAACAATAATACTAAGCATATACAATTAGTGATACTGTTTATTGTTTTCGATATGTTTCACTAATGCACTTAAAGTACATTGAAGTCTATTCACATGTCTTATATCAACTTTTGCAGCGAAACATAATTGATCCTCACTTTTAAATTTGCTCAAGAATATCACATATCTTGCACATACTTCATCCCATTCCAGACAAAGTCGTGATCCTCTCGTGATTTCCACCGAAATGTTTGGTGCTCTTGTATTATTGTTACCAACTCCACTATCAACTTCTAATAGGGTAAACATTCCACTCATCATCAGCACAAATCCATCCAAATGAGTAAAGTCAAACTGTTCTCAATCCTTTGAATTCTATTCACAGACTAATAAAAACTATAGCAAAAATCCTTTCCTTATATTCTCTGCAATCCTCTCCCGCTAATATGTAACTAGTCCTCTGATTGGCTTAGAATGAGACACGTGATCCTGTTTCCCATTATCGGATCAAAAAATTCCCCACCGATTACGCAATCAATTTCTCGGAAATTTAGTTCCCCTAGTCGAGTCCTGAATCAATACATTCCCTCTAGCGTACACCTGGACGAACAACAACAACAAATCAATTGACCTTGACCTCATTAGACTAGATCGATAATCCTTGAATAAATTCCCCTTTCTTGGATCAATTCCAATCGATTACACAATCAATTTCTCGGAAATCCATTTCCCCTAGGGAGTCTATGCCCATATATGGAGTCCCGTTCGGACTGACAGCACATGTGTTCTCCCTAGGGATTCTATGCCCATATATGGTGTGGGGTCACGAGTACTAGGGTCATCCCTACTAACTTTTTATACAGCCCTCCCCCAACAAAACTCGTGTGCAAGCTCTTACCTCTGTGTCTTTACATTCTAGTAAACCCCTGCATCCTGGCACAGTTTTATATGGGGCAGGGGGGCAACTTTCCTCCAGACGCCAGTCCCCCCAGTTGACATTTAATATCTTCAGAACTCTTGTCAAAACTACGATAGGCCTATATAATTCAAGCATCTACAGAAACAGATCAGTTTCCTTTAGTATAAATTTGCTTTTATGGTACTATATGGCTAATTTTTCATTGTCATTTTCTCGTAACTTGGGAAAACCGGCTCCAACTTGTCCCTCCCCCTCCCAAAGTATTTGACTAAATTACGCTCCTGCTTTACACATAGAACTAAGATGTTAGATAGTCTTTGGCCTAAACAAGACTCTGTCACCAGCCTGATTTCTCCCTCCCACTCTTACTTTTAGAAATGTCGTTTCAGGGACATTCCAAACAAGCGAGTTCCAGTTTGAGAAATTTTTGCCGGATTTTCTAAAAAACGGACTTAGGGCCAGCAAGATTGCAGAACTGTCTCGAGATATATCTCATGCTGATGAAGCAGGAATCATTGAAATTGGAGCTAAGAAACTTTCTTTCAATACGAGGTAAGAAATAAATTAGCTCCTATATTTTGTGGGAATGTTCTTTGGAACATTCCCACAAACAGAAAAAATAATTTTTTTAATGAACAGAACAAACAATTTTTCCGTTGTCTTTTTGTACGGGATTATGCCAAGAGTCACTTAAGTTTATTTTTGAATTCCTCTAATCGGTTTGATTATCGTCAACTCAGATTTTATCTCCCGATATACTTTTTTTAAACAGGCCTGGACGTAGGAGTCATTTTTGGAGGGAGAAATAACTCCCTCCAAAATTTTCTTAGATAATTGGAATAAGCGCAGAGAACTTTGAAAAAATTAAGATTTGTTGGGGCCCAGGCCTCAAGAACACCCCACCCTCTGCGAATATGGTTGTCTCAAAATTTAAAGTATTTTCCGTGCGATTATTTGTATATTTCCTTGTGTAATTTACTGATATTGTTATTTTGAAAAAAAAAAATCAGTTGCAAAGGCCTTGAACTGTATCAAACAGTTCGTGGTAACGAACTGTAAGTAAGGAGCAACCCTCAATGGTAACCGAAACTGTAGAAAACGGAATTTTGATACCAATAGATACATCAAAAGAATCAAATTTTAATATTGATTTCAAATATATAAGTTTCATCAAGTTTAGTCCTACCTATCAAAAGTTACACACCTGAGAAAATTTGGCTGATTTTCAAAAAAAGGGGGGGAAACCCCCTAAAATTTATAGAACCTTAATGAAAATAACACCATCATATTCAGCGTATCAGAGAACCCTACTGCGGAGGTTTCAAGCTCCTATCTACAAAAATGTGGAATTTTGCATTTTTTGCCAGAAGAAAGATCACGGATGCGTGTTTATTTGTTTGTTTGTTTGCTTGTTTTTTTCCCCAGGGGTGATCGTATTGACCCAGTGGTCCTAGAATATCGTGGGAGGGCTCATTCGAACGGAAATTAAAAGTTCTAGTGTCTTTTTTAAGTGACCAAAAAAAATGGAGGGCAACTAGGCCCCCTCCCACGCTCATTTTTTCCCAAAGTCACCCGATCAAAATTTTGAGATAGCCATTTTGTTCAGCATGGTTCAAAATATGATAAGTATGTCCTTTAGGATGACTTAATCCCCCAAAGTCCCCAGGGGGGGGGGCTGAAAGTTATGAACTTTACCCAATGTTAACATATAGTATTGGTTATTGGGAAGTATACATACGTTTTCAGAGGGAATTTTTTCTGGTAGTGGGGGGGGAGTGGATCGGGGATTATGTGGGAGGATCTTACCATGAAGGAAGTTTTCATAGAAGAGACATAGCTATGAAGGGGGCACCGGATATCCCAGCATTTTTTAAATAAAGATAAGAAATTATATTTTAAAAAAACAAGTTTTTTAACTGAAAGTAAGGATCATCATCAAAACTTAAAACGAAAGAAAACATTACGTACATGATTGGGTTCATCCCCTAGTCAATACCTCGCTCTTTAAGCCAAATATTATTTAGTACTTTCATAAGAGCTATTTATTCTAATTAACGGCATTTGTGATTAAGGGGTCATTTTTAAAGAATTGGAACAAACTTGGAACTTTAGCTTAAAGAGCAAGGTATTGACTAGGGGGCGAATCCTCTAATATACGTATTAAAATTATAAGAATATAGAGGTTCGTTACGTAAATTAATTCGTAAGTTACGTATATTTATTCCTAATAAAAACGTTCCTAAATAAAATTAAACAGGTTTCGAGAAAGACATTTAACCAAATAAAAGGAAAATTAATATTCAATTTTTTTTTATTATTCATGTACGGTGAGCCAAAATCAAAACCTGCATTAATTCAAAAACGTTCAAAAATTAAATAAAAAAACAAGTTTTTTTAACTAAAAGTAAGGAACGACGTTAAAACTTAAAACGAACAGAAATTATTCCGTATATGAAAGGGGCTGTCCCCTCCTCAATGCCTCGCTCTTTACGCTAAAGTTTGACTTTCTCACAACTCTATTTTTTTTTACACAATGAAAAACTTTAGCGTAAAGAGCGAGGCGTTGAGGAGGGGACAGCCCCTTTCATATACGGATTAATGAGCGACCCGGACTGTCACTGACTGAGATGAGCGCCCGGGACCTGGATGAGGCCAAAATAAACGACTGATACAACTTAGCAAGAGGCAGGAGGGTGTATCACCCCCCCCACCCCCTGCATAAAATACCCCCCCCCCCCCGAAAAAAAAAATTTCTGGTCACTCCAAAAATCCCTCTTTCCGTGGTAATTATTTCCCAGAAATCCAAATACGCTAAGAATTCCTCCTGGACAAGATCCCCTGAATATCTCCACAACAAAATTGAGTAGGCAAAGAGAAAGTAAGACCAATAAAAATAGTTTTGTACAGAAATTCTGTCAAATCCCCCCAGTGATAAATTTTCCCTGGAAGGTTCATCCTTGGAAATTTTTCTCCACATCCTAAATTATTCCCATGGAAACTCAGCCTAAGGATAAATCCCCCCCACCTGAAAGTATCTGTATACTTCTCAATAACAAATACTATACGTAAACACAGTCCAAGTTTTAAAACGATTGGGGGGGGGTGCCCTCCAGCATTTTTGGGCACTAGAACATTTAATTTTTCTTTCAAATGAGCCCTCTCCCGATTTTTCAGAACCATTGGTTTGATATGATCACCCCTGGTGAAAAAAACAAAACGAACACACATCTGTGATTTTTCTTCAGACAAAAAATTCCACATTTTTGCAGATGGGAGCTGGAAACCTCTACAATAGGGTTATCTGATACGTTGAATCTGATGGTGTGACTTTAGCACAGCACCCAGGGCAGCTGTCCCCCCCCCTTGAACGGCTCTGTCTATAGGCTCATTCCTTCTGAAAAAAATTCTGCGTGTGACTTACACTCCTGTATTCTCACTTTATTAGGGTGTTTAGTGTTACGTTTCTTAACCATAAATAAATACATGAATCATGCAGCATACGTAATTGTTACACTAGCGCCAAAGGAAAACAAAAACAACCTGGGTTGAACACCGGAGGACGCAAATTTAATGCATTCAGAATCAGCTGATTAGGTTAAAACAGGTTAGTCGCTGAAATATTTTTGACGGGGGTACTCATTATCAGAAAACTGGTCTGTGAATATGTTTGAATAGGGAATGAATTTCAAAACCAAAAGAACTTTTGCTTACATCCTAGTTGGAATTTATCTGTTCCTTGGAGGCGTTGAATATGGTTCGTAGACTTCGTACTCTTTCTTTAAAGTAATTTGACTGAAATGTACCACTCAAGGGTCTATTTGTCATCCATAAAACAAATAATGAGAAAAATTAAAAAAGATACTGAAAGTTAAAAAAGATGAGGAAAATTAAAACTAGCTTCGCTAGTTCTAATCTTAACTAGGCTATCTGTTGGAATGAATATCCTGAATTTGTTGCTGTTTATTTATATGCTTGAGTGTAGAAATGACCCGAGTTTTAGCAAGCTCATGCGCAGAAACTTGTTATTAGGACGGCCCATTTCAGTAACTTCGTGAAGACCTAAGAATTTTACGAGAAATATGAAAAAAATCTTTAAAATCTGGACACTTTTTGGGTGAAGAGTTGGCCCAGAGTCCTCCGGCTTCTGAGTAACTGTTAGCCAGGACTTCAAGAAATGCTTCATGATATTTTGGTAAAAGTATTAATTCTTATTTTTAGGAAGTACAAGATGGATTGAGTTATGAATGCACGAAACCAATTAGGTACATCCCGAATAAACTATTTATATCCCTGCTTATAAGCGTTTAAAGGTAGAATTACTCTCAGAAAAGTATAGAAACTGTCTCCATTTTGAAAAAGAAAAAAAAAGAGGCTGAGATGACAAGGTTTTGGTGTGGGGTACATCATTTGGGCTGTTTGTCTTTGCATGGTTTTTATACGGTTTGAGCTAGGAATCTAAGTAAACCTGAACTTTGTTCAAAGCTGGGACTCATTTTCAGAAATTTATCATGCCTTACAATATCCTAAGTTGAGATTTGAAACTTTTCTCCCTGGAGAGGAGGAAAGGGTTAAGCTAGAGACTTGGAAACACATTTTCAAAGCATTACTAGTGCTAGCAATCTATTCCTGAAATTCAATTCGCCTAACTCAATAACTTTCCAAAACAGCAAAAATGCCGCTTATTTAGGATTTTCCCATTAATCAAATGCTTCAAAGGTTACACCTATAAGATGGATAATGAACTTCTGAAATTATCGTATGAATCATCCGGTTTGCACTTCTCCTCACTCACTTCTAGGTCTTGGAGGCACTTTAGGGAGGAAAGATACTGCAGAGATTCATATAGTTTGGTCAAGATCTTGTGCATCTTGTCTCACGCGTGCACTACCTTGTTTGTCCGAACCATTTCCTCACCGTAGCCTCTGCTTTAAACAAATTAACAGGATCGGCATGGATACCCCTGAATATTCTCTATAGGATGTCCATTGGATAGGGTGCACCCCCCCCCATCTAGATTTTGAAACATGTCTTTTTGGGAGGTATTTTCTTTGAAAAATACCTTTTTTGGAATTTTCATTGGAAAAAAAGAATTTTTGTTCCCCCTAGTTTTGGAATCTTCGTTTTGCCCCTCCCCCTCTATATTTTCGTTGATCGTGAATTGATGCTACCGTATATTCTCTCGTTTATTTTGTTCGGTTGGAGTTGAATATAACATTTGAATTAAAAAAAAATTGACGTTATTTCAGGAAATATTGACTATTCTATGGGACGGGGGTAAGTGCCACCTTCGCCTGTCGCCTAAGTTGTTTCTTTCTCACATATACTTTGTTATATAATGTAAGCAGGTAATTTTTGTCAGGGGTGTGTGATGGGAGTGAAGTTTGGGGCCTAAGACCTCCAGTGTATCTGACTAAACCAAGGGTATTCCTTTTTTTTGTTTATTTCAAAGATTGCATAATTGATTCGATTAGTTAAGAATTGAATGAATACTTATTAAATATTTATGGAATGTGTTTGTTTGAAACGGGAGGGGGAGCCGAGGAGGATCTTATAAATGTAGCCAAGCCTTTACTATTCGACGGACTATTTGAAGTCTGAATGGCTCTGAAAGCTGTTGGACCCACATTTCACGGGTTTCTGGCAAGGCCGTATCCAGGGGTGGGGGAGGTTACCCGGTTTGAACCCCCCCCCCTCCAAAATTTTTGACCGAGTCGAAAATAAGTCGAAAATTAGTAAAACCTAGGTAAAAATCAGTAAAATTAGTCGAAAACTGAGTCAAAATTTAGTAACCCCCCCCTCGAAAAAGTCAAAATAGTAACCCGAAAACAAAATCCTGGATCCGCCCTTGGTTTCTGGCATATTTTTCCTTTTTAGATCTTCATGGAATGCATGACCAGATTTTAAAAATCTTAACAACCTATGACCTATAAAAAGGTTTACAGATTCTGGCGTGGGACAAAAAATGATTATGACCTCAGTTTTACAACCCAGAATAAAATCACGATTCCCGAGCATGTCAATTTTCTTCCAAAATTATAGCCTAACCCTCTTTAAGACTTATGATAGTGACGTCAATTCACGAAGAAGTAGGGAGGAAACACTATGTATTTCTCAAAATATAGGGAGAGGGGCAAATTTATCTTCTTGTTTTTCAATTAAAATACCGAAAAGGCATTTTCAAGAGAACTATCCCAAAAAGATATTTTTCAAAATATACAAAGAGGCGCATCCAGACTTTACGCCAGTGGCTTATTGAGAGGGGTCAAATTATATATTTTCACATCAGGGGGTTGGGGGTAAAGCAACCGTCAAGCACAAACAACCGTCACAACATCCAAAAAATTTATAATCCAAAAAAAAGTTTATATAATAGCAATAAGTATATAATAGTTTAGAAACAACTTTCGGCCATATATTTGCACATCAGGGGGATGGGGGAAAGCATAGCATATATTAGATACGTAGCCTAACCTAACCTAGGTACCTTTCCCCCGTTCCTAAACCCCAAAAAACTAAAGTTTTAAAATTTTGGATGTTGTGAAGGTTGGTGGTTCTGACGAATTTTTTTGTTGATATTATGACGGATTTTGTGGATGTCCTGACGGTTGGATGTTATGACGCATTCCCGGATCAAACTATTTTATAATGACAAAAGCTGACTTCTATAATTTTCATTAATTAATTCTTCCCTGCCTTTAAAGTGGTTGTTTTGGTCCACATTTAAAATTAATTTTCAGTTCCCGTCAATGAGACGGGTTTATTCATCTGTCGTCTGATGACCAAATAATGCTCACAAAACTTTGATTTAATTATTTTATTTAATTTATTGTTTTATTTATTTGGTATATGAAAGGGGCTGTCTCGTATTCAACACCTCGCTCTTAGTCACTCCCCTATCACTTTCGACTTTTAAGAAGAAAACTAAGACTCCAGATGTCCAATTGAATGTACCGCATTCGAAGTTTATACGATATACAACCGCCCTTTCTAGAAAAACCTTAAATCATAATAATGGGCAACTACTATAGCTTGTAGCCCTTGCCCTAATGGCCGTGAGGAGGGGGAGGGGGTCACATCGAAAGACATAATTAATAGATCTTTAAGATATACTAAACAAAATGGCTATTTCAGAAGTTTGATTGGTTTGATAGAGAGAGAATTCTCTATTTCAGAAGTTTGATTGGTTTGATAGAGAGAGAATTCTTTAAAGATAGAATTCCTTTGAGTCGCTAGACAAACAGGGGTTTCTCATCCCGGGAACAATATTTAAACTTCAGTTGTTTTTTTGTGTTTAGGGGCAAAAAAAGGTACCGTGGTTAGGTTATATATTTAATATATGCTATGCTTCCCCCCCCCTCCTAATATAAATATTTGCAAATATATTGCCCAAATTCGTTTCTAAACTATCATATTTTCATCGTATTTTTTTTTTATTTCATTAGCATTAACCAAACTTCACTTCTCGCGTGTTTTCTGGTTAATACACAATACCGTTTGATTTGTTTCATTTGAGGAAATGATGGGCGTGGAACGGGGGGGGCTGATTTCCCTACAATCACTTTAGTCTATTAGAACTTCTGATTTTCAATCCAATGAGCCCCTTCCGAAGTTTACGACCACGCTTTCCATAAAAACCTTATATGCCCCTAGGGTATGTTTTATAGCCCTTACTCTGGGGGCTATGGGGGGAGGGTCATCAACTTCAAAAGCATGATAACAGGACTTTTCAATTACACAGAACAAAATGGCTATCTCAAAATTTTGATTGGATGTATTCGGGGAAATGATGAGCGTGAGGAGTGAGGGCAGGATGCCTTCCAATCAATTTAGACTATTAATAAGGGCACCATAACTTACAACTTCCAATCGAACGAGGCCCTGTCAAGGTTTTCTACGACAAATTCTTCTACAGGAAGTGCCCTAGTCTATAAAAAAACATAAGTAAAATAAAAGTTGTCCTCACATTGCTCTTTACTTAGGCAGCGCTTTTACGGTGCCTATGATCAAAACAAAACTCTTTTTTGAAGCCAGGAATCAAAGATCTTATCAGAGAAGAAAAAAAGTAAAGTTTCCTCCGTTTTGTTTAAACTAGTAATTTTTCTTATCTTCTTGATATATGATCTGTCTAATATTTAGTGTAATATATGATGTTCAATATTTAATGCATTGATTTTAATCACTGGGCTCCAAGAACTCTGATCACAGGAATCAGTGAACACAGAAATCAGGCTTGCACTTTGAGTCACACTTTTGTGCGACAAAGACCCGGCTTGTCGCACTTTTTAGGTAGAAAAAATACTTTTTCGGCCCTCTACGTCGTCAGGCTGCAGCCCTGCCTTAGAAATCAATTCCCTTTAGTCCTTAATTTTTTAGGTTATGAGCAAGTGTTTGATTCAGCTGATGGAATAGCTTTAGCGAAGTTCCTATACCTGTAAGGTATATTGCTAAAAGAATTGGAAATTTAGGCTTCAAAATAGGATTCATGAGCCCGGCTCAAGTTTAAAAGTATTAATCGATAAAACAAGAAAACTGTAAATTAGTTCAGTTTTCCAATTTTAACATCTAATACTTAGGCCTCATTGCCTTGAAATCTGTCTTGTGAAATTGACTGAGGTTTTTAAAGGTTTTTATACAATTTCATCTGTTACGACATTAAGATATTACAAAAATCAAATATCCATTTACAGCCAATGTTAAGACATTTAACATTTATAGTTGTTTCCCTTGGGAACTAGTTTTGTTGAGGGAGAGACGGGATGGTCTTCCGGGGCCGAATTGAGGGGGGGGGGGTGTATTCCAAAAAATACCTATTTATGGTAGCTTCATTGAAAAACTGAAAAAAAACAATTACTCCTTATTTTTTAAATATCTTTATTTGTATCTTCATTGAAAATATCCTGCTATTGAAGAAACAGCAAGATATACGTTGTCTTGACATAAAGTTTCAAAAGTAAGACTTTGTTAGTATAAGGCACGGATTTTCATAATTAAGTTTCGAAAGATTTGCTTTTCTGTACGAAAAGATTAACCAGAGAGTACGAAAGGAATTTTCGCCAAAATTCACTAAAAAGAAAGATAATTCGTTCCTTCTACATAAAAAAATTGAAAATTTCAAAGATTGAAGGCGAAAGTGTGGTACAGCCTATATTTTGTATATGTATTTTATATGTGGTGCAGTCTATATTTTGCAAAATTTCAATGACGCGTTCTTACGTCGTAACCGCTCCACGCTTTCGTTTAGTCAAAATGCCTGTTCAACTTTCTGTTAAGAACCTTTATTTTCATTTTTTACTTCATTTGGATAAAAGGTAATTGAAATGATGTTGACAATATTTTGTGGATTTTCCGTTACGAGAAGCCAGGGTTGAGGTCAATTACAACAAATTATCATTCAATAATAAGATTCAACATTTTAAGGAAAGTTACAATACATAGGACACTTTAAGAAAGAAATTTAGAAAATTTTCAGAAAGATACACACCTTCAATAATTACAAGGACAAAGTTAATTCTCCTGAGAATTTAGGGGTGAAAATCAGAGCCTCTTTTTAGTGCACTGAGATAAAAAAGTGACCAAAAAAAAAGATTCCGCAAATATTTTTGTTACCTTTTAACAAAAAATTTTCAAAAAAGTTATTTGAAAAACTTGCCTTTACAACAACAAAGAATTATAGGGCTGGAAGGAATTATCTATTTAATAAATTCTAGAAATTTACAAATAAAGAGATTTGATTAATTTAAGCTATTTACATGACCGTATCAAGGGGGTTAAGGGTTTGAACCCCACCCCCTAAAAAAAATGTTGTCTGACTCGTAAAAACATAAAAAAAAACGAATATAAACAAATATTTGATGCGTTAAAAAAAAAAAATTGTCCCTCCCCCCCAAAAAAAAAATCCTGGATACTTTCTTGTCTATTTAATTAATTTATTAATTAATTGAACTAATTAAATAAATTTACATATAAAGTGGTTAAGTTTTACTATGAGTGTTAATATACTTTCATTTTTAAACCCAACCAGACTTTGGCTCCTGTGTTTCAGAAGGCGTTACGATAGGTGTTAATTGTCTGACTTTAATAAATAGCTTACCCTTTAAACTCTACAGCTTCGATCGAATGGTTTGCTTCATATTACCTTTGGATTCTTAATAAATCTAGAATATTCTAGTTTTCTCCAAAATACGGCGTAGTATCTTCACTATTGAATCTACCCCTTCATGAAGTTTGAATTCCTGATAAGTCTTTCTCGTGACTTCGTCCAACCAATCTGGTCAACCAACGAAAATTGAAGGGGGGGGGGAATATAATTTTTCTTAAATGAAGGATTTTTTTAATCTAGGACTAGATAAAAACCTAGTTTTTTAAACGAAACTACCAAAAAAAGGACATTTTTCTATGAAAACACTAAAAATGGTATTTTAAAAACAATAGGGACGGAGGGGGTAAAAAACCTAAAACGGTATATACCCCCCCCCCCCAATTGACATCAATGCTTCCCACCCCATGATTGAACAACCTGTTCTTCGATTGGAACCAGAGTAATTACAAAAAAATTTTAATTTGAAGATAAAACGTGAAAATATCAAACTTGATAGGATCTGAAATTTGACAATATGGACCATTGAGTGCCACAGCACCAATACGGACAGCTAACGCAAAGGCCAATGATAAATTGTCTGAAGTAATAAAAATCCAAAAAACGTGTCAAAAACGAAGACCAAAGACACGGGTTGGTTAGAAGATATGCGAAAATAACAATTAGAGAGCATTAAAAATGAAAATGAATAGCAAAGACACACGAAGTTAAAAAAAGTGGTGGGGTGTCAAAAATAAAAATGAAGAGCAAAGACGCGCACAGTTAGAAGACAAGCGACTCCGAGCATTCGAGCAAGTCAAAAATAAAAATGGAGAGCAAATACAGACGCGGTTAGAAGAACAGCGGCGGCTTGTTAAAACTGAAAATGAAGAGCAAAGACACGCGGTTAGAAGACATGCGACACCGAGCACGTGAGCAAGTCAATATATATATATATATATATATATATATATATATATATATATATATATATATATATATATATATATATATATATATATATATATATATATATATATATATATATATATATATATATATATATATATATATATATATGATATATATATATATATATATATATTTTCAAACTAAGACAACTCATCCTGGTTGAGCGTTTAGCTTTTGTTTTGGTTCCACTGGATTCCCGACCATCACAAATCCAAATTGTCATTATAGCTTTATTATTAGCTTTTCATTTTCAATCGGTAAGACGAAACACAGAGAGATGTTTTTGTCCGACCTTTGGAAGCCGGAAGTGTATGTATGCGAAAAAAGAAAAATAAAGACTGTGGGTTTGTCTCGTTTCTTAACTAAGGCAATAATGGCGAAAGTGAATGAAATTACTTATAGATGAGAGAATTCAAACATCAATACAAAAAATGCTGAATTGTACTAGAATTTTGTAAAATGTAGTACAATTAGTGGGATTGTACCAGTAGTGGTGAAAAGCATCAAAATGGTTCAATTGCACTGTGTTTGGCATCGCTGTTGTATACTTGTTTGGTATCAACTAAATACTACGAATCATTAATTTAAACTGGATTTCAGGAAATTTACTATATCTGGTAAACTCCCACTGAAGGTAAAAATTGTTAATGTATTTATTTTTATCCTATGAAATTCATTGAAAATTTAAAAGTATATATAACAATTTATTATTAAACTATTTCAATAGACCCATAGATTTTAAATTACATTTCAACTTGTATAATTTCAAAAAAAACTGTTTTTTAGTTTTTCATTTATCTATAAAATGTTTTTTAATTTATATTTAACCAGAATTCAACTTGAAAATATATTTTTAACGCATGAGTCGCATGCATTGAAAATATGAACACCGAAGCAAGGACTTACAATATGTATTAAGATGCGTCCCCGCTAATTAAAACAAATAGTTAGACACATGAGTGTCAGGTTTGTGCTTTTTATGGTAAAAGCGTAAAATAGGCAGACATGTGTAGAAAAATAAGAAAAATCTGACCAGGGTCAGAAACACATTTTTCGACGTGATCATCGTGTCGTATTGCGTTTTTACGTGTGTGAAAAAATAGCTGACTTTCGGAGTGGAAAATGTTTACGATTCGAGACTCCTTTAAGACTAATTTGTCTCTTTTGATCCCAAAAATATGCTTACTTTTTTCCTCCGACTCCTGTTTACTGAGTTATCACCATTTTCATCACTACACGGTAAAAAATCCGTTCGTACTTTTACGCTAAATTATGGTGCAGCAAGTGGGCCATGTGCTAAAAAAGCGTACTTTTACTAACTGACGCTAATTCAGCGTGTTTCAGTCAGAGGGTTAAAAACAAGGTATTCTAGCTTACATTGTGACTGACATAACGTTATGGGCGGACCTACTGTATTCGTCACAGCCAATCCCTGTGATCCTGAAATTACAATTTTTCAACATAAAATGACCCTTTTCTGTTGCGAAACTACAGTCATGTAGCGTATTTTTTCGTTGGTTTGACGTGAGAGGCGTGGCCTTCCAGTTTCATTTCTACGTATCAAAGAAGCCTCCGCGTCTTGATTTTTTGGCGTACAATTACACTCCTTTAGCGTAAATGGATAATGATTAGCCGTTAGGGGTGGGGCAACCCATACACGTTTATTTGGGGGGGGGGGGGTGCACGTGATTTTTTGGGGTCAAGACAAAATATTTTTTTTTGGAACGGGAAGGGTCCCGAGTTGAAATTTTGAATTACAGCTTTTACAATTTGATTAATTTTAAAATTAATGCAGTCCAACTATATTATGTACAACTATTATTCAAACTAAAATTATTGTTAAACAATTGTTAAAAATATAATCTAACAGCTGTATTACAATTAAATCGTTTCCAATAGCAAACAGGTTGTCAAACGACTGGAAAACAGTAGTTCAACAGGTGTACCGCAATCGAATCCTAATGTATTGAACAAAAAAACAGCTTTTTCAACTGAAAGTAAGGAGCAACATTAAAACTTAAAACGAAGCAAAATTATTATCTATATGATGGGGTTTGCCCCTTAGTCAATACCTAGCTCTTTACGCTTAAGTTTGAATGCTGTTCTAATTATTTAAGAATGACCCTTGAACCACAAAGGCCGTTTAATTAGAATAGATAGCTCTTTTGAAAGTACTAAAAAAAAGTTTAGCGTAAAGAGCGAAGTAGATAATTATAAGAGGGAAGTATTGACTAGGGGGCAAACCCCCTCATATACGTAATAATTTCTGATCGTTTTAAGTTTTAATGTTGCTCATTACTTTAAGTTGAAAAAACTGTTTTTTTAGCGTAATTTCTGGTCGTTTTTTAAATAATAATTGGAAATCTGGCACTCCCTTCATAGAAATATCCCTTCCCCCACGAAAATATCGTCCCACTTAATCCCCTCCCCCCCCTGCTAAAAAAAATCCCGCATGAAAAGGTCTGTATACTTCCCAATAACCAATACTGTATGTAAACAATGGGCAAAGTTCATAACTTGCAGCCCTTCCACCAGGGACTGTGGCGGATTAGGTCATCTTCAAAGACATAGTTATTAAATTCTCGACTATGCTGAACCAAGGGGGTTATTTCAAAATCTTGATCGGGTGACTTTGAGAAAAAAGCATGGGGGGGGGGGTCTAGTTGCCCTCCAGTTTCTTAGTAATTTAAAAAGGCACTAGAATTTTTGATTTCCGTTCGAATGAGCCCTCTCGCGATACTCTAGGACCACTGGATCGATACGATCACCCCTGAAAAAAAACAAAACAAAAAAAACAAATAAACATGCATCCGTGATCTTTCTTTTGGCGAAACATACAAAATTCCACATTTTTGCCGATAGAAGCTTAAAACCTCTACAGATGAGTTTTCTGATACGCTTGATCTGATGGTGTAATTTTCATGAAGATTTTATCCCTTTTAGGGGGTGTTTCCCCCTTTTTTCGAAAATAAGACAAACTTTTTCAGGCTCGTAACTTATATATTTGAAATCAGCAAAAAAATACTATTATTTTAATGTATCCATTGGTATAAAAATTTTATTTTTTAGAGTTTCAGTGACTATTCTGCCGGGTCGCTCCTTACTTACAGTTCGTCACGACGAACTGTTTGAAAGGCTGAATTTAAACCCAGATCCAGATTTCTGGGGAGAATATCAAGTCAAATGGCAGTAGAAATAAGTGCGAAAAGACCTTGATCCATGGTACCATACAAAGCTTAAATTCAAAGGGGTACTTGCCAAGCGAAACCTCTACTATGTCCAGCGCAGTTGGTCCTGCCCAGTATACTAACAACTGTATACGCAAACCAACTACATGACGAGAAAAAAGCATAAACAGTCTTGGCCTATCACTTTTGACTAATTGGTATCAACTTAAAAACACGACCATCAGACCAAAAACTACGGAAAAATACAAACGAATCCAATTATTTCTTTATTATTCAATATAACTATATACCTCAATATAATCAATATCACAAATATTTGACTAAGAAATTACAATAAAAACAAGAAAAATTATTTTTAATTTTGCTTAAAAATTCCCTGACTCTTGCTGGTAGGAGAATTTTCTTCACTGGTTCCATCTTGGCAACATACCTGCAATGATAGTTCATTAGGTTGCTTCAATCAGGAAGGGTTCTTCGTAACAATAATTATTCAGTGGGGGAATAATATCAGTGTGTATAGCATTCAGATTAGGTCAAGCTGTGATTAAAAATATCTCCAGCAACGGCAGTAGCGAAGACAGGATGTTATTTTCGGAGGAAGACCTAGAATATAAAAGAGGGATGACTCCTTGGTTATATCAAGTAAAAGTGATTTAAAATTATTGTAGGCTAGGTTGGTTTTAGCAAGATGGAGGTAGAACAGGTTGCAAAATTAGTCCAGCAGGGTTTAAAGAGGCCAGGAAATACAGACATAATAGACACAAAAAGATAGCTCAGTTTCCCTGAAGTTTTATGCAGGAGTCAAGAAGATGGGGTGAGGGTTTTTATTTTAAGCTGGGACTTAAGAATGATTTATCCAAATTTTGGGGAGTTAAGGTCTTGCTTACAAGCAAAGGATTGCATGCTCGAAACAAAAGTTACAACTTGCAAAATTTGAAGGAATCTAAAACTGATCAATAATATGTAAAATAAGCTTGCTTCTTTGCGAAAACGGTCAAACTTCGAAGTGGAAGCCCATCTTGTGGCTATTGGTAGATTCAGAATTTAAGTTTTAAGTTTTAATGTCGTTTTAAGTTATAATGTCGCTCCTTACTTTCAGTAAAAATAAAAATAGTTTTATTTAGTTAAACCCTCATAAAACAAGTCAATGATACCCCAAAACGTTCTATTTTCCTACATATTCAGGAAATACAAAGAATTTACTATTTTGCCAAAATTTACCCTAAGATCAGCCACGTCGAACTTGCCCTTAGTAGCTAAATTCAAGTTGATAGATTTTTCTTCTTAAGTCGCAAGTTCAATTAAATCATCCCAAAATATAATACATTTCCTGCAAATCAAGCATGCAACAGAAGCATTGACAACAAATAAAATATAAAGCATTCTTAATAATGATTTCCCGTCAAGTAATATTCTAAATAAAAAAAAAAAATGTATCAAGGCTATTTACAAGTTAGGGCTATTTCACTTAAGAATTTATTTACCCTTTGAAAAGAGCTCCTCATAACACATGGCTGAAATAATCCTCTTCTGTTGCTGACATTCCAATTTTGGGGACTTTACTGACAAAGAATCCATTTTGAATAAACAGTCCCAGATAAGGCCACAAACGATCATGAACTATGCAAATATCAAACGAAGATGGGATAATTGTAAAATAGAGTGATTCTGTCTTTGTGATGGATGCTCTGCTTAGCAATATGTATATCTATTACACCTAGAAGTAGACAGCAGTTAGAGCAAGACGTAGATGGCACAGTAACCTTTAAAATTGAACAAGAAAGCATTGCTTCCCGAAACATCCAAAAGATTAAGGTGTTCTGAAATTCAAAGTAATTAACACAGATAACCAGAAAAAAGAAAAAAAAATTCCTATTATAGAAGTATTCGCTTTGCAAATGTAACCATCTCCTCCCATAAAAAGTCCAAAATGAGTTTAACAGGCAAAAAAGAGAAAGAATATTTCGGCTTTCTAAATTCGAAACACCTTATCTGGAACTTGAAATTATGGCTATGGTGTGCTGATACATCATCCAATGACCATCTCTCTCAAACTCTCTGAAGAAAAACTGCAGGATTCGTAATGAAAGACTATCAAAGACTAAGCTCTGGAACTAAGCATCAGGGAAAAGTACAGATACATTGTCTTGAGGCAGAACATCTAGCCTCTAATTTTAACAATCATACACACCCTCAAAACAAAGCTCTAAACGACAGATAACACCTTCCACGAATGATATAAGATGATGCAGGATTAAGATCAAAATCAGGTACTTCTCTAATGTTCCATCAAACAAGAGTGGAGCTCTCTTCAGCATCACAGTAAAGATACACCAGCTCTTGATCATAGCTTAGCGATTTCCTTGACAGAATGAGAAAGAACTGTCCCAGCGACCTAACCACATCCACTATTTCAGCAGCTTTTACAGCTGAGTCTGTCACATCGCTAATCACATAAAGTCTTTTCTTATAGACAACACCCTTGAAAATGAGCTCCTGAACTAAGCATGTGTCTTTCCCTAGCTTATGTGGAAAGAGTGTCAAGTAGGAAGTGTTTGTCAGCTTTTCATTTTTAGAAACTGTACACCTGATTTCCTGACACATTCTATTTGAAAGAGATAGGTAATTCTGGTACTTCTGGTAACTCTTGGCCATTGTCTTGGTTAGATTTTTAGTTGAGGATGCACTTTTAGCAGCATCTTTAAAATATCTATGTCTTGATTCAAACTGAAGAGTCGAATAGTGAATTAGGGGGCCCAGTGTTTGCACATATAAAAGGAAAGTGACGCATTGTATGGTCCTTGAACCTATTTTCATCATCCTCAAATATTTTTGCTTTCAATTCAAGGTACATTCTTATTGTAAAACCTAACTTTGCAATAAGCATGTCTGTAAACCTCCAACTTGACACAAGCAATACAATTTTCCTCATCAGCAACATTAGAGACCAACATTCGTTTTCAGCCTTTCTTGAAACTAAATGGCCAAGTATTAGAGGAAACTGGCGAGGACATACCAAATTTTGGATTGCATTATCTTCAAGGCACTTGAAATTATTTGAGAAAGGAGGAGGTTTGTCCTTAGCATCTAAATCCTTGTAATCAAAGTTGGCAACACTAGCACTAAGCTCTGATTCTTTGAAAACACCATCAATAATCAAGTGCTGTAAACATTTTCCATCATCCCACTTCATAACAGCTGCATACAAGTCATGGGCTATGCATGGTGGTAATCTGTGACATGAAAGTTGGAGAAAGCATCGAAATCAGAATTGAACTTCGTGCCATTTACAGACTGCTTCCTAAAATTTGGATCTTGCAGCTTGTTTAAAGATTCCTCATAGGATGCTTTAGTTCTAAGAGGAAACTGAATTTTCCAATAGTCTTTAGCTGAAGTTTTTCCAGAACATGCAGACTCTGCAGGGATTCTGCACATTTCGGTTAAAGCATTTCACAACCCCCCCCCAATAAAATTCGAGCCCAAGTTGTCTCCAAATATACAGAAAACTATAATTTTAAACCTTGTCTCATCATCAAAATGCCTTCAGTACAATGAAACTCTAATTCATTCACAACCTTCTTGAAGACCTTTTCATTACCAATGATTTTGAAGTTCGATGCCAGCACTAGCGTAATTAACTGCACTAGATCTGGCCTTGCTCGAAGCCAAGGTGGGAAGTTGAGAACTCATATATAAAAATCTAGAGTGCTGGTAATTTCCTGATGTAGACTTTTTAAGTGTTTTTTTTATTTGTACCTCATCTTGGTAGAGCTGAAGAAATATCACATTTTTCTTCATGTCTGGATCAGAAGCATATAAAGAAGCAAAACGGTTACCATCATAGAAGTCTCTATATACACCTTCTGCTGAAGGATGATACCAATCCATCAGAAATCCAAGGAGTCCTCTATGTTTGAAAAGATTCTCCAAGGTGGCTGCAACTGAAACTACTTGAACAAATCTTCTGTTTCCATACTTATAGTCCAGGACTTTTAGGGTTTGACCCGGAACAAATTGCAATATAAACTAAAATGGTACCAAAATGATCAGAAAAAAATTCTGTACAACATACTAAAAGTCCCTATAAATCCGAGTGGGGCGAGTACCCGAAAAACAGGGAAAAAGGGGGAAATGCGGGGGAAATTGGGAAAAATGCCGAACATGCCCAGAAAATAGTTCAAAGTGAGTTTTCTGGGGATTATCCATACGCTGAACACGAACCTCACATCTAAACGACAGTATACAATAACAGTACTACTGAACCCGGGGGGAACAGGGGGACGAGGGGAAAAAATTTAAAAATACAGGGTAGGGGTAGAAAACACTTTGAAATATGTTTTCTGGGGTCTTTCTATCTGCTGATCCTGAAACTGACATCTAAAAGGAAATAAAGAACATGAGCCCAACCATAATGGGGGAAAAGGGGGAAAGAGGGGAAGAAAAGGGACAATTGAAGTCAGGGGTAGAAATCAGTTTGAAATGTGTTTTCTGGGGTTTTTCTATCTGCTGATCACGAAACTGACACCTAAAATGAAGGAAAGAAAACGAGAGCCATGAAAACCGAACAAAACTGGAGGAGATAACGGAAAAAGGGAAGGGAAGCCTGACTCCTGAGCCAGCTGCTAATGGCTAATAAGTAGGCCTATGGACAAAATAACTCGCTTAAGTCTCAAACTTTTACTTTCTTGAATCACAGACATTTCTTACAACCATTTGAATTACTAAACGTAAGGAAAACAACCGCTTGGCAGTGATCACAGTATAAAACTTCAGCTATTATAGGTAAAATTTGTACTTTCGAAGGCAATATCGTTGAATAAAAAACTAAAAAAAGAACTTCAGTAACTGTAGGTAAAGTCTGCACTTTTTAAGACAGTATAGTTGTCTTGAAAAACACAGCATTGATATTACTAGTCGAGCTCCTCTTCTTCGACAATCTCGTTGTCCCTGTTCAAACAGTTGATACCTTGACATTCTCCGCACTCGAACGGACATGCTAATCTATTTTTCTTGCGGTTGCATCGCGAGTTCTCGCAGCCTGTCATACAGTTGCATCTCACGACACTCAAAAGAGTCTGAGGTGCGGGCAACAAATCGATCATCACAGGTGAGTATTTATGGTCTCTGAGGACCCAACCCCAGTCAGCCGGGTCGAGGTCAGCTGGTTCCCCTTTCCAACGGGATGCCTGGAGGCGCACTCACTGGGAGTGGAATGAAGCTGCAGCTTCGGTTGGCGGAAGCCTTTCAGGCTTAACAAACGCCGTAGTATTTGACGAAGAAACTTTTTCCAAGAAAATTCGATGTCGCAGCTTAGTGAGATCTTTGTTTGGTCGTGCTTTATGCAAGCTGAGGAGAAGATATTCACCCGCTTTCACAATTTCATCTTTAGACGATGATTCATCCAGAAACACTTCGAATTTTTTTCTGAACACTTCGCTCTTCTTCAAAAGAGGTAACACAGCTTGCTTTCCAAGTCCGAAAACTCGTGAGGTCGTGTCACATCCCAAGAGTGCGTGCCCTACCAGAAGTAGCCTGGATACTTCTCCCATTTTTTTTTAACTTTGTTGAGGCACCAGATCCATGTTATCGCTTCTTTTGCGTTCGTTGACGATTCGAAGTAAAGTGTTTATGCATTAGGCGGGAGGCGATACAAGAGTAGAATCAGAAGGTCAGTGTCGTTGCCAAGAACTATTGTTTCAGAGTTTTCTGCTGTCGTTACGGCAGTCTTCAAGATTAGATAGTCAGCATCGTCCTTCGCATGAACGACTTCAAATCCTTTGGCTCTGAGTTTTTCCCCGATGTAGCTTATAATTCGCTGTTTGTTCTGAGAGTTGCTCAAAAACTCTTCCTTCTTTTTCTGGAGCTTCATCCCTAAACTGAAATCGATCACTTGATGCTGGTTTCCCTTACTCCGTTGATTGTAAGTAGCATCTTTCGTGGTTGGACCCGCGCTGTATCCATCGAAGACAACAGTAGGGGAGGTACAGCGTCGAGTAACGAAACTAACATAGCTGTTACAGATTGAATCATAAGTATCACCAATCTTCCAAGTAGTCCCCGAAGCCGCGCCGCGCCGACATGACGGCGGCGAATGTGTGATTTAGTATCGGCGGCGGCGCGAAATTTTTTTGGCGGCGCGCCGATTTTTCTGATTAAAAATAATAATAAAAATTCCTCTTCACCTAGCACGTTCAACCTCAACTTGATTATAATAAGGATTTTTAAATGGTTGGCTAAAAACATACAAGAACAATATGACAAAACAGGAATTTGTCGGGCCGTGCGACAACTTATTATGGTCACCGTCAATAAGATAAAGTAGAATTATCCTTTTTACGCGAGAGATCCAGGGAAACCTATATTGCGCGTATGTTTAGCATCGCATCGTTCCTATAAAATCCCGTATTTAGTCATTTACTTCTTGTTAATGAATCGGGATAATCACTGTATAACTTTTGAAATTTGAAGTTCAAACACATTCTATTCAGCAAATACATACAAAAAAGAAGTAAAAAAAAAAAAAAGTAACAACAGCAAAAAAAAACACTGTATGCAAGTGTAACACTGTAGGTTTAAATTCAAAAGGTTAATTTAGAGATGACACTCTGAACAAGTTTATTGTTGTCATCGATAAAAGTGAGTTTGTTCACTCTACTTGGAGCCAGCATTGATCTTTTTTCACTGACTATTAGTCCTGTTGTGCTAAAAAGCCTTTCAGCTGGTGCACTCGTGGCTGGTAAAGCCAAAACTTGACGAGCATAAGCTGCCACCCACGGGATCTGATGTTTGCATCTTTTCCAGAAGGTTAACGTCTGGTTTTCATTTTTAAATAAATTCATCCGGTTGGCATCAGCAGACAACGAGAAATAAGGATCAACCTGACGCTGGATCGTCAAGTTGATGTGTTTCTGTTCTTCAAGTGACTTAACATTCTGATCTTTCATCTGTTGCAGTCATTTTTTTTTTAATTGACATTTTCTCAGTTCCCACAGATGAACTGAGTGTTTTAACCATTTGCTCTGATGGTGCCCAAATATCAATTGGAATTTCCAAATCACTCAAGTTTTCATTTTCTGTATTTTTTGAATTATAGGTGCTATAACCAGCGACATTCATATTTTTCCCATCACCAATCTCTTGAACAAATTCTTTGAGCTCATTTTCTGTCACACTTTTTTTTGATCATGTCAAAGAGGAAATCTTGTTGGTTGTGAGACGATTCAAGAAGATGATCATCAATTTCCTTTAGTCTAAAAGTCTCAAAATCCAAGAGTGCGACTGACACCATCAAATCGTCTCGAGGGAAACACTGATCAAACTTGGCCCTCGAGTTTTGCTTGAGCTCTACTCTTGGGGAAATTTCATCGCCCTTTTCTTCCATCTGTGCCTTTAACATTCCTCTGAATAACACAGCAACGTTCAGTATCCGAAAAATCTCAACTTTAAGTGCTTGAACTGTTCTAAGAAAAGCAGAAAGCAGCTTACAAAGGGCAGTCATTTGCTCGTGATCATCTTCGTCCAGAACTAAGTCAGGTTTGCCAATTTGACAAAGGAGAGTCGATACAACAAGTTTATGGTTTAAAATACTTTAAAAAATTGTATAAGTGGCGTTCCACCGCGTGGGAAGACCTCTTTTGAGCATCCTGCTAGTGTCTTTTCTTCTACTGCAGGGTATTTTCTCGGCCCCTTGAACAATGTGCAGCTCTGAATCTGCATCTGAAACCTGATCAAGCTTGCTCTGTTCTTCGATTACAAAAAAGGCTTCGGATTTCTGTTTTTCAAATTCGCAGCTTAAATCAGAGCCTCTGTAAGTCAAGGCTTTGACACTAAGTCGAGCCTTTTTCACCAAAGAACAAACTTTTGCAACTTTTGACACTCCTTCAACTGTAATCAGATTGTGAAGCCCATGTGCAATACAATTTTTTGACTTCACTTCCATAATTGTACAGGCTCTTACTGCATTTGCACCTCTATCACGCACTACAGTTATGTCCATTCCTCCAATGTCAAAAAGCTTAATACAGGCACGATATTCTTTTCTAATGTTGTCAGCTGTATTTCGCTCATCACCAAAACAGTTGGTTGAAAGAGTTATATTCTTCATCTAAAAATTTCAAGTGATTTACATGAGTCTATAACACTAATAGTTAAGATTAGGGCGGTTATCCGTCCAGTTATTCATAGCCATAGCTCCACTTCTAAACTCTGCCCTGTTGCCAATGATCTTTTTCACTGTTGTAAACGTTGCATCATATATGTCCTGCAAGCAGGAAATGGCAACTTTTCTTTCACTTGGCAATTCTCTTGCACCTGCAACAGTATCATACTTCGAACAAAACTTTGAAAAACCTCTTTCAGTTACAATATTGAAGGGAAGTTTATCATGTACACACAGCAAAGCAATATCTCTGCCAAGAACATACTTTGCATCTGAATTCATACTAGCATTGGACCTTGGGGTCCCATATAATGCTGCAAATGGGCTTCTTCTTTGTGTCAGTAGGTCTTTTTTCATCTCAAGCTCGCTTTGAAGGCTCGCTTTGTCTCTTCCTCTCCTTCGTGGTTCACCTTGAGATGTGTGATCAAGTTTCCCGTGCTTACTTTCCTCTTGTACTTTGCCAAACCTCGGTAAATGTCTTTGAACAGGGCATCCGTCTCTGCCTTTCGTAAACACAGCTTGCAATAAAAATAGTCTTTCTCCATCTCCTTAGTACTCTCCTTTTTCTTCACAAGTAGGCCACCCAAAAAGGTCCAAGCTTCTGACTGTTCGGATTTGTCAAGGAAAATTGAAAAGAGTAATGCAGGCTCATTGGCAAACTGTTTCGGTTACTGGGTCTCCATTTTTCACCTAGAAAAGATGCATAACATGGAAACAACATCTTGACGAGGGGTTACCCAATTGATATGTTGGTGTAAAATGAGTGCCCGGTGATGGCCAGTGCTGGGCCGGGGTTTACGGCTGGTGATACATAAAAATCTGTGATATAGCAATTTTTTCATGAAATTCTACCGGCACCGTTGAGCGCCAGTCGGTGCGAGGGAGTAGGGAACGCCTCGTCTCCTGATTTGCATTCGACTAACGTCCAAGAACAATATATCTTTTTTTTTAGCTATCGGTGTTGGGGAAAGACTTAAATTTTTTAAATCATTCAATAAAATTTTTAATCATTTAATCAGTCTTCTACATGGTCATACTCAGAAAGTTTTTTGGAGGGAGTGGGGTGACTAAAAAAACTTCATGTTGTGAGTTTTATCTAAATACTTAGAGTAAAAATATTAAGATATTTTTCAAAAAGGCTGAAAAATTAGAGAAATATAGGGGTGTTTGAACCTGCTAACTCATCCGCCCCCTACATATGGCCTTTGTCTTCTATATTAATTAAAAGAAATTGTGTTGAGTCTATAAGTGTTAAAATGGGTTCATAAACGCGTCTCTATAGAATCAATTTTTTTAAAACAACGTTTTTTGAGCGAAGCAAAGAGCAAAGTTGAAACTTAAAACGGACAAAAATTATAACTTCACAGCCTATTCTCAATGGATAGTTCTCAACTGGTTTCTTATGTGATAGAAAAGAGCAACGTATCTGAAATGAAAATATACGCAAAAATGTATTATATCTGGATGTTCACTTTTAGAGGCTCATGAGTGAGCAGATGTGCAGTTTTTTCGAAGTGCATATTTACAAGTTTATCAGTTATTTTTAACAAAGCTGTTAATTTTTTTTTTACCCCAAAACATGCAAGTAATAATTAACCATGCCTCATTTAGACAATTTACCCTTTTTCTGTTGAAACCACAGTAAAAAAAACTTTTTTAATTTATGGAGTATTGTATTCTTTTATTCACTTTTTCTAGAAAAACATTCCACTTTACCATTTTTGTCCAATTTTTTTTAATATGGGACGAAATCGAGAAAGACTATCATCTAAAAAATTCAGTTAGAAAATTTTTATTTAAGGCAAAAAGTATTATTTATGTTCATGCTACAGGCTAAAAAAGATATTTCAGTTATTAGTATCAAGAAAAAACATAAGAACAGAAAAAAAAATAAATCAAGGTTGGTCAGCTTTGACCACCACTTCCTGGGGTTCCAGACCAAGTAATAATGTAAACCGCACCAATAATCTTAAGTTCAACTATAAACACCTTCACAAATGCTATAAGAAGAACGGAGCCCTTTTCATCCAGTATAAAAACATTTTGGCCAAAAAATCCAATCAAACAAGCTATACTGAGAATCAGAAATAACCTAATTTATATTACAGCTCACAAAAACTTGATTTTTTGACAATTTTTTGAAACTTGAGGAACGCTTAGTTCAACATTCTATATAAGCGAAAAGTTTCAAATGAAAAAAAAATAGGAAAGGGCTAATACAAATACAATTAAATAAAATTTATCTCGCGAAGGGGCTGCAGCACAGCCCCTACTGATAGCTGAAACACTTACTGATATACTAAGAATTATACATACAAGATGGCCATACAAAAGCCATGTCAATTTCCATTTGAATATAGTTTTAAATTACTTCTACTATGACGATGAGCCCTTTTTGCTGTGTGATTTCAAGGTGAACTTAAAGGTATGTGCCTAACATAGTAGATATCTCAGCAAATTTTGACACTTTTTAAAAGGGAACAGCTTCAGTTGGGAATCATTGTAGAACTTATAAATCGGAAACTGCATTCAGTTGGGAATCTTTGTAGAACTTAAAAATTAGAGACTGCATTCAGTAGTCTCTATTGGTTCTTATAAAAAAACGGCTATAAAAAATACCACGGATATTTCTTTATTTTATATACGATAAAGCGACGCTAAGTGAAAAATACTAAAGGGAATTATTTTGAAAAAAGCGTAAAAATAATCTTTTCGAAAAAAAAGTAAAAGGCAGTGCTGGTAAAGTAAAATTAAAAATCTAAAACAAATAAAAAAGAGTAATTTAATTATTATAATTTAAAAAGAAGATAAACTACGGCCAATGAATAAATGAATTCTAAAACAAAGATAAAATAATAAATACTCAGGTAGAACCAATGCTCAGGTGAAACAAGAAGTATATAACATTAAACCTACAAAGGGCATAATTAAGATTAACATACGGGCCAAGTCTCAACCGGAGGGAAATTTCTAAATATAAATGAGAGTGAGGTGGCTCATTTCTCAGAGCCCAGTAATATTTGATTGACAAACTTGTTTTTACTGAAAACAAAACACTACGGAAATCTAAATGTATTGGTCCCATATACCTACTATTGTTCTGAAATTTCGTTTAAAATTTTAAGCTATTAGTTATAATGAAGCAATCATTCTGTGGTCACTATGACATTCATTGGCAGTCGAGAGGGGGGGGGTTTAGTTGTAAAAAAAGGCCCATAAAGTTGATTAAGATGTTCAAAAAGTTCAAAAATTTGGAGTTTTAGGACTCTCGAGCCCAAAGCTCCCCTCCTCCTGTGTTCGTTCCTATACAAATCCAAAATCCTTTATCTTTTATTTTTTTTTTTTGTTAAAAAGTAGGCTACTAGTCTATTTTTATCTGTCTTTCTGAACTAAAGACAGTTTCAAAAAATTATAATTCCTTTACATTCAAAAAATAGCGTAAGCCTAGAATTAGGGTCATTGAGAAAGGGCATGTGTTAAGAAAGTTTTGTTTTTAATTTACTATATGCAGAAACATTGTTGTTAAATGATTTTAAATACGATTGCACTACATTTTACCCACCCATCTAATGTACGAAAAAATATAGCCTAATTTTTTTTTTCTGTTTATTGAATTCGTCGGTGTTGTTTTAATTTATGGCTAACCAGGTTGAAACAAGAGTGACGCATGGCAAAATGCAAAGAAAATATATGATTTTGGCTATATATTTGCACATTATGGAGTGTTGGGGGGGTAAAACACTTGGAAAGTCTGTCAGATGTCCGATGTATGTCATTTTACACAATTAATTGGTACCTATTGGTTTTCGAAGTCACATCTGGTTTAATTAGCCCCAAGAGCCCCAACCTTCATAATGTCTGGAAGTGGTGTTAAAGTTACAAAATTATAGATGACAGGTGACACAAACGGTACTTTGCCAGTTCTCGGCGGTGGGGGGGGGTTGCAATTTTTTAATTGAACATTCAGAATAATTTTATGAACTAATGTATTATACGAGAAACAAATTTGGATCGCGAAGATCAGATAAGACAATGATAGGTTGGTTCACAATGCATAGTGATCAAGGCCATACCGAGGATTTGTTCTTGGATAGGGTTTTACTAAAAGATTTTTTTGGAGGGGGTGGGTTAAAAAAAATCAAAAAACGCACTACAACTTTGTTTATATCCATTTTTGTTACTTTTTTACGAGTCAAGAAAAATTTCGGGGGGGGGGGGTCAAACCCCCTTAACCCCCCCTCTGGATACGGCCTTGATGGTGATAGAATAAAGTGTGTCACCATGGATGTTCAAATTAAGATTTGGGATTTGCCAAGGACCGAAGAACAAGCAATCATATTTTTACAGGATAAGAGGTTGTTGCCCAAAACAAAACAGTGGGTCAATGGAGACACCATTACTTTGTACTCATACGAGAAGCAATATCTTTGGAATTGTAAAACCTAACCTAACCAACATTTCTGACCTGTGTTCTGGGCACATAATTCTAAGTTGTAGTGGTTTTCCCATTTTTGCTAATAAAGTATGGTATTTTCATCATATTTTATTTCATTAGTATTAATCAAACTGGTACTTGTGCATTATACGGTACCCACGAAAGAAGTCAAGTTTGGTTAATGCTAATGAAATAAAATAGGATGAATATAAAATAGTTTAGAAATAAATTTGGGCTATATATTTGCACATTAGGAGGGGATGGGGTAAAGCATAGCATATATTAAATACGTAACCTAACCTAGGTACCTCCCCCCCCTAAACCCCAAGAAACAATAGTTTAAATATTGTAAACTCAAAGAGAAACCACGCTTTGCGATCACTTTGTCTAGAAAATACCCGTTTGTCTGGTTTTCGTGTGATATATCCTTGTACAGTCTATAGCGGTGGATGACGAATAATGCACCAGTACCACAAAACTTCACTTCTTGAGTGTTTCTAGTATAATCCATAAGTACCGAGTTTTTAAATAAAACAAACCCTCAAAGCTGTTTTTTCAATGTATATAGAGGAAAAGAATCAACGGGGGAGGGGGGTAGCCCGTACTCAAATTTACGCCAATGATACCTAATATTCAGGGATTAAGTAAGGGAGGGATGAGGGTAAACGGTTAAACAAGAATAGATTTTAAAAAAATCAGATAAAAGTCAAATGTATATAAAAACACGGTACTTGTCTGTTACACAAAAACCACTCGATAATTTAATTTTTATTACTGATAGTTAAATTAAAAAATATGATTAAAGTTCAATAGTTTAGATACAATTTTGGGCTCTATCTTTGCGCGGTAGGGAGAGAGGGGGGAATCATCGCATATATTAAATACGTAACCTAACCTACCCTAGGGACCTTGGTTTGCCCTTCTACCCCACAGGAATATTGTTCATAGAGTTAGAAATCCCTGTTTGCTTATCGCACAATAGCAATTCTCTGGTTATAGAAGCTGCTTGACTAGTTTTTTGCGTCACAAATTCTCGACTGATTGTGGTATATTAGATAAGTACCAGGAACACTTCCAGAATATAGAGCAGTAATAATTTTATCAGACTTATCTGGTTAAATAATGTTCAAAATATTTTTCAAAACATTCACCAACAAAGCAAAAAGCTCTTTCCTATATTTTTACTGGTTTTAATATCTATGATTGTACGACAGTGTCTTGAGAGTACCCCCCCCCCAACCCAGTATTTTAATAATGAATTACCTATGTTATAATATCTTATTAGACTATACTTTTCAAATAATATTTACCTATGTTTGGTCTATCTGATCGATTATTCTTCTTATGACTAAAACTGAATATATACTATACCAAAGTATAAACACATACAACAAGTACTGACAAAACCTATCCTCTCCACACAAAAAAAGTGACCCTTTGTCCGCGTCTCCGGAGACGATGCGAACCTGGTGCCTAAATTTTTCAAGTTGCGTAGGGCGTTATACTTGTTCCATAGTTTGATAGTCACCTACGGAACCGGTTCCGTAGGTGAATATGCTTTGATCAGATGTGTTCAGAATTAAAGAGACGGATCCTGATATAAAGCTTGTGATTAGAATTAGGACAATGAAAAAATGAAGGTGCTTTATTGCGGAGCATATTTAAATTAATGCCTTCTATTTTGAAATAGTTTTACCCTACCCTATTAGATTTTATGTGTTGTTTACCGACACCCATTTATCACGCCTATATTTACGATTTGAGAGTGCTACGCGTAAACACTCGTATATCGAATGGAAAATTGCTTTGATTATTATAATTGTTTTCATCTTCCTCTAATCTATCCCTTTTTCTCAATGTTATTGACGTCAAAACTTGAAAATATGATAATTTATTTCGAAAGTATTTATTTTTCCTGTCATTGCATGGCAACTGGATTAAAGAAATTAGCCGCGTAAATTGCATTGATAGTATTTGATAGAATCTACTTTTATTTAATTTGGTTCAGAACCGTACGAAATTTACTTCTTGTTTGTCCCCTAAGCTCCTTGATTGGAGGCCTAGATATGCTGATACAGGCCCACTACATTATTCGAAAGGCAAGCAAAAAAAAAAGCACACACATATGGGATACTTTGTTTCATGAGCAGCTTTTACATATATTTTTATTGTTGTGTGCTGCAAAATTAATTATAGTGTGGAACACTGAGTGTATGGAGCACTCGTCAACTGATTAAGACTTTTTTTTGCGTTTTGCACAAATTTAGCTCGCTTTTTCAGAGCTTATTTGAAACCAGATTAGTCTTATATACGAGTAATACGAAACAGACGAATAAAAGTGTGCTTTATTATATAATGGAAAGAAAAATGAAAACGATGTTGTTTGTTGTAAAACAATTTCGTTTGAAAATCAGTATGCTATTCTCTAGAGTTCTTTCACTTCTTCTTCGAAGCGTTAACGGATTTTCTCGTGGAACATCATCGCTTCTTGTGGATCAAAGAAAAAGATAAAAAGCAAAAAAAAACGAGGGGGAATTACTATTGATTGATAAAAAAAACATATGAGTTTTTTGTGAAAAATAGTACCCCAAAACGTTGGAATGAGTTTCAAGAACAGTTAGGATAATTATAATCTTGATCAGAAGTGGGTTTGCAGATCTGGTTTAATGATATATGACCGCTGTATTAATAGTTCTTCCACTTTTTTCTTTTTATTACATTGCAACAGAATAAAAGAAATAAGAAAATAAATAATCACAACTTAATAGTTCGCTGAATAATTTTCCATTCCAAAATCATAATTGGCAATCATTCCATAAAATATTTTTCATTTCTGTAAAATAGTTTTAAGAGAATCGAGAATCGCTAGAATTACCATTGCTTTAGAAAAATTCATTTTAGAATAATCCAAAAACGTTTTTAGCAAATTCAAACAAGATAAGAACAAATAACTATGGTTAACCACAGAATAAAAATATTTAAAAGTAAATGCTTTTAACTTGCTGCTTTTATTTTTTCCACATAGAGCACTTCTGTCCATCTTCTGGTTTTCAAATTTAGTAATGTAGAAGATACGTATTCGAAAAAAGTACTGTACAAAACACTCGCGAGGAAATAGGTCACACGAAATTGGGATTAACAGTTGGGACGCTCTTTCCCATGCTCGCCGTACGATTCTCTCGTTCCAGCAGTGCGTCATTTCAGTCTGGATGATGTAGGCTACTATAGTTTTTTGTAATGCTAAATCAAGGAGATTGCAGGAACAAAAAGGTTTGAGAAGTCTGAATTGACTTCTTCATAAGCTTTCATCCGCATGAAATCAAACACTGAATCAAAAAGAGAAATACCTGATTCAAATAACCCAGTTCTACACTTATCACACGAATGCTTTTCCAGAATCTTTTTTGCAGAATACCCCACTGCGTATGCAAAATTTGATTCCTCTGTTAAGCTGAAAACCTCAACATTCTCATCAAAATCAAACTCGTGAGGCTCATGACTGTCGCTGCTATCACGTCCGGCTTGCACAATTCTTTTTGCATGAGGTTTAACTGATGAAAAAACTTCGGATAAAAGAGATTGATGGAAAGAAAGTGCTTCACAATTCCCCGTCGAATTTGAAGAAACCGAAAAGCTTCTAAACGCTGCTTGCTTGTAAAGGGCAGGAGAATTGCGACGCAGTAGGTTTATCGTTTAAACCCCCAGAGCGTTTTAGTAAGTCGTAGAAATGCTATAGACTATCCTGGTTAAGTCTCCTCGTACAAACATATTTAAACCCATGCTTCATCAAATCTTCTGATAGACCGAGGATGGCAGAAATAGTCAGCTGCCATCCCTCTGAAATAGATTGTTTTCCCAACATCTTTCCCCACACTATTAACAAATTTTAAATCGCCTAAAAATGAACTGGCCGACCTCAAAAATTGGAATGATGCGCTTTCCCTACAAATTGAGCGACTATACATTTTTTTTTTCTAAAAATCCAAAAGAATTAACGCAGTCGAACAGCTTATCAAAGAAATTTACAACCCTTGCTGTTCCTGCGGCCTTCGGATGTAACAAACCTTTACTCACGTAAAAATTGAAACAATAAAGAAACAATAAAGAAAAAAATATAGTGTCTAAGACGAAACTTGGATTTCGAGAGGCTTAAAACGTACTAGTCTTTTCTGCATAACTTTTTTTTTGTGCTTTGAAACTTCGAAACATTGGAGTTTACCATTAAAAGCTGCACCTTCCGATAAATTGACCATAAGTTTGGGGATAAGTAGCCAAAGTATTTGAAATTGAGCTATAATATAGCTGCGATTTTCCGGTCATTTATCGTCTCTATAATTAGTGTAAATTGTAAAATCTTTCCCTTAATCTTTTTTGTTTGCTCACTATTTCTCACTGAGTAGGCTACAGCCTTGAATTAACCCAATAAAACGTATATAACTACAGCCCATTTCCAGATTTCTCATTAGCCTATAACCTATAGCCTAGACTAGGTCAGTATTTGCTAGTTCGGGGTTCGTTCACTCGGGGTTCGGGTCTTTGCCCTGGGGCCCTATCCCGAATCTCTCCGTCTCCTCGAAAAGTTTGTTTTATAGAATCTAGGGGATGAAAGGAATCCCGCCATTCTGGAACTTTCTAAATTTATATTTTGATAGCCTACAACATTGAATTCTAAGTAGATCATGGTATGTTCATTTCTTAGCTATCTCATTATGGTACTAGAATAGAAATTTTCTGAAGTTTGAAAAAAAAACATTTCATAGCCTACCTGTTATTTGGCACAGCAAGTAATTTGACTCCTTTTTCTTTTGCATTTTTTCGATTAATATCGCACCCTTCGAAAAAGCATCGAACGCCCATTCTGGTTGCTAGCCGGCAACGCTTAATAATAATCAGTTTTTTAAGCACAATACTTTTTCTTTATATCCATATCGCACGATTTATTCTTTAATTTCAACCTGCTAATATTCGACAATTACCCAGTCACTCGACGCATGAATCACGCTCTAGCATAATTTATTGGCTTGGAGCGATTAAGTAGTACAGCATTTTGCGTCTAGAGGCGCTGAGGTACGCGGGGTCACTTTTGGAGAGTTTTGTCAGTATTGATACTATACAGATGCTGTCTACCGTCTGGCCTGTTTGTCTCTAACCTGTCCTGTAATGTATTAATGTCTTCAGCATTTAAAAGCGTCTTCAGCATCACAAGACAAGAGAAAAATCGATAAATAAAGAGGCTATTACTAGCTTAATATGTTATGCGTTACTTTCTGTTACACGAATGTTTGTCAACAAAATTACCGGAAATCGTTAATTTTTTACGGGTAAAGAATACTTTTTGAAAAGTATTCGAAAAGTACTGTTTTCTCAGAAAGTACATCTTTGATAAAAAAATAGTATTAAAATAGTACTTTGGTACTCCCGTAGCAACCTTGAGTAGATGCCTTCAAAAATAAGTAGAGAGTAAGTAGATTTAATATTTGAAAGTAGAAAAGTTCAAAAATAAATATTCTACTGCCAAAATCAGTAGAAGTGGAATCACAGATGACGAGCCCAAGATGACAGTTTTTATCTTTAAGAAACAGATCAGCCGGGATGAAGGTTGAAGCCCGAAGGTCGATATCGGTAAGAAAAAGAGAGAAAAAAAGAGAAAAAAACGGCGGCGTATTAGTGCCGCCGCCGCCGGTAGACTCCGCAGCGGCGGCAGCGCGCCGATGAACGCTGGGCGGCGCGCCACTGTTCTTTTTTCGGGGAGGCGCTACCGATTTTCGGCGCGGCTTCGGGGTCTACTTCCAAGGTACTTGCTGAAGCAGCCAACCTCCGTCAACTACAGTGACACGATCTGACAATGGCAGGTGGTGAATCGAGTCCGTTTTCACTTCTTTCCGTATTACTTTCGCTAGTGCAGGTTTGTCTGGCTGACGCATTATGCCAGAATTCTCAAACAAAGCGGGCGGATAACTGCACAGTTCGTAAAGTAGAGTTTCTGCCATGTCATTTTCAGATGTATGGGCAGCAGTCGAAAGACGTTGAAAAAGCAGTCCAGGGTCGATATGCAAAATCTCGCCATCTATCCTTATGTTCCCATCGGACGCCAGTGTAACGACTTTATCTTTCTTCCTGAATGAAAAACTTTCGACGGATTGGCCATCCATGCGCTGGAGGATCAGCTCACCTACAGCTTTAGCATCCTCTTTTTCCCCTCCCTCCCCCCCCATTTCCCCGTTTTATGTTAATCAATTTTTTTATATCATTTTAGTTCTCAATTTCGTAATCACTAGATAGGAATACCCCAGAAAATATCTTTCAAACCGCTTTCTACCCCTACCCTGTATTTTTCTCTTTTTTCCCCTCTTTCCCCTGTTCCACCTGTTTTCCGTAGTACTTTTATTCTATACTGAATTTTAGATGTCAATTTCGTAATCAGTGTATGTGAAAACCTCAGAAAACTCACTTTAAACTATTTTCTGGGCATGTTCGGCATTTTTCCCATTTCCCCCCGCATTTCCCCCTTGCCCCCGGTTTTTCGGGTACTCACACCACTCTAATGTATGGGGACTTTTAGTATGTTGTACAAAATTTTTTTCTGATCATTTTAGTATCATTTTCGTTTATATTGCAAGTTTGTCGGGGCTCGACACTTTTTTGAGCTAAAAGTCCTGGACTAGAATCAAGTCCGATAAATACTTGCTCCGGTACCACAGTACCGCAACTTGTAAAATACTGGTCTCTCATGTACTGAGATCTCAGTGATCCAGTGGCAGGGTCTGTAACAAGCAGCAAAGGATCCTGCATATAATGAAAGTCAATTTCATCACATATACTTAAACAAATCTGGCTGAAAAACAGAAGAGATGCATTTAGCAACATGTTCTTTAAGTTCTTCTGCTACAATTTCATGACTCTCAGTAAAGAGAAGCCCAACACAATCTTTATCATGGTCAGGGGAGTGTTCAGATTGTTTAAAGCCACATTATTTTCTTCAACACAATCTTTACCATGGTGAGGGGGAGTGCTCAGGTAGTTTAAAGCCTAATTATTTTTTAGCTCTCTGCAAATGTGAGACCACAGGGATCTCTTTACTCGAAACTTCTTATTACAACCTCTAAAAGGACATGGTACCTCATCTGAATCTCTTATATGGAAGTAGAGGTGGCTAAATAGGAGGTCTCTCTTCACAAACTCTGATTGACAGTAGCTTATATTGCAGGAAAATCCGGTTACAGTCTCACTAGGCACTAGTGTAATAGCAGCCTTTTCAGTTTCTGAGTGGGAATCTAGATGAGTAGCAAGTTTGTTGTGCCAACTGAATTCCTGATAGCAGTTGGGTATGGGGCATATGGCACGACGAGAGGCGAACAGACTGGCATGCAGTTTAACATGAACTGTATATTCTCGCAGGCTGTGAAGTTCCAATGAACAAAATGGACAAACTAGGATTTGCCATGAAGTTCTGCAATTTGATGCCATCAAGATCGGATCTGATGGAAAAGATGGCTTTAGAAAATTCTAGGTGTGCACCCCCCCTTTTCCATAGTGAATACCGTCCTTAATTTGTAGCTTAATATTCCTATCATGCTCTTTTGAGTAGAAACTTAAGCATGAATGAACAAGTAATAAATGAACAAATAGAATAAATGCTTATATTTTTGCAGCAGATCATGGTTTGATAATTTATGTTCATCAAGAGTATGACAAAATATTGCAATGCACATCCAAAATATTGATAACCATACAGAGCATGTTCTATGAATAAAGTGTTTCTGAAAGAAACATAGTTAGTTTATTTCTGTATCTTGACTTGAGACCCAACCTCTTAAAATAAGCTAAAGCTCATTCTAAAAAACAAAAAAAGTCAACAATGTATTTCAGCCATTTTCTTGGCAGGTAGGCTAAAACCGAAAAACAGAACAGCTCCCATTGGTACTGTAGAATCCAAAACACCTTTCAGGTGTTTAAAATTTGACATACAGATAAAGGTACAGAAAAAACTTTTAGTGAACAAGAATTTCTCAATTTTGACTCAATTACTAGAATACTTCTAATATACTAAAGTATGTGAAAACTTTTGCAATTTCGTGGTTTAGTGTGGGATGCAATGTGGAAATTCCAGAATTTTCTGACTGGAGCTTCCAGAGGAAGGGGCTGTTACACTCAAATGGAGGATTGAATTCTGAATCACATGATTTTTTTAAAGAATAAAAATAAGACAATTCCATTATGTTACACTTCTCTGCGAAGATGAGGCGCCACCCGTAAAACATCGGATTCGATTATTAGAAAATTTGACATTGGAAGGAGCCGGGACCCAAAGGCCAACGCTCCTTTGTATATGACTTTTATCCCGTACCTCCTCTTGAAGCTAACACAAAACTCAAATGTCACTTAATTTGCTTAATTTATATTAGTACAATCCTACAATCTACTTGAAGTCGGATAAATATATTATCTAATTACTATTTGACAACATGTATAAAAATGGAAAGAAACATGAAAATCTTATTAATAGAATTTTTATGTATATTAATAGTGTATTATAAAAGTGTTTTCTGATAAGAATCCCCTTTCCCTTTTGATTTCACAAATAGACGCCACTGTACAGAAAGTGGTCAGGGGCATTTACCCCCCCCCCCCCGGAAAAAACCCCCGGTGAATATTATACCCCACGGGGTATTTTACAGGGCGGGGTAAACGCCTAGAATCACAGAGAGCATTGTTTAATTCTATTGATAAAATGCTACTTTAGCTACTTTTGGCTATTTTGGAAAGGGCTTAAGCTAGAAAAAAGAAACTTTCATAGATAGGTCTACAGGCTAAAGTATGTCCCGGGAAAGTATTTTGAAGTACCTACCTCCACTCTTTTTGCCTCTAGAGACTCCTGAAATTTGCCTACATGACAGGTAGCAATTCCTGTTATTTGAGTAGAATTTTAAGTTTTTTAATTTAGGAATTATATTTGCATATCTTTAAAACCTTATAAATTGGGATTGAGCAAAGTTGTGAAGCTGAAAAGAATTTTGTTGTACTTTATTTAAGCAGAAGATCTATTTAACAAGGTTTCACTTTTATAACACACAGATTTTTGAAGGTCATCAAAAGTTAGGACCCTCTAAAGGGAGGAGTGGAGGTAAATATTTCAAAACATCTTCCCGGTACATACTTTAGCCTGTAGACGCATCCCTGAAACTTTCATTTTCCTAACCTAACCTCTTTCCAATATAGCCAAAAGTAGCTAAAGTAGATTCTTACCATCCTATCTGCAAAGTTCATAAGACTTATATAAAAGTAAAAAAAAAAAACATCAAAAGAACTTACCTTTCAGAAATAAGTCCACATCTACAAGTGAAAGGTCTTCGTTTGTGCAGCTTTTAATCCCAATAGATCGAAAACCCGGACGACCGATCCCCTTTCACGATCGGTCGTGCCCCGCGGTATGACCCATTTTCGCAAGAGTTGATTGTCATTAGATCCTCCCAGTACACTGATCGAGTTTAAACATATATTAGAGGAATGTAAAAATACGGCAGAAGTACCTATACACTAAAAAAGTGTATTTTCACGCGAATCCAACAACTAGTAAGTACGCTGATCAAACGTGAAATAATGCCGTCAACGTCAAAGTACGTTTTTTACCGTGTACGCTCCATGCACTTCTGAGTAATTTTCGCTTTCTGACTTTGTATTTTTCATTGTAATCACATAGAAACTGGTGAACATGCTACTGAAAATATGAAGAATCGACTAAGTCGCAAATCCAAATTTCTCTCCGCGGTTCTGCACTACTTTGCGTTTTTCCGCGCGAAGAAAAAAACGCGAATTTTGAAAATGAACGATGATCGAGTTTAAGATCTCTTTTCTGACTTATTCGAGTCTTTCAATTCCAAAAATGTGGTTATTTTTGCAATCAGATTTTTATTTCAGGTTTTACCAGTTTCATAACTACGGTTTCTATGCCATACTCTAACAAGAACTCATACCCTCCCTATACCATCCCTATAACAATTCTTACTTCATAATATGCAGAATAATTTTACCTAACACATTTTGCATTCAGACCCGCTACACTTTACCCCCCCCCCCATGTTTATTCGAAGAAAAAAAGCGGAAAAATATCTAAGCATGAATACTTAAAAAAAAGTTTTCAATGCACGATTCTAAATAACTAATACTTTGTTATATAAATATTATTTATATTTATTATAAATTATTTAATTATTCATGCTTAGATATTTTTCCGCTTTTTTTTCGAATAAACGAAACCAGTTCACCCCAGACATGCCTTGCAATACTTTTTTTTTGGGGGGGGGGGATGTGTTGAACCGATGGTCGAAGAAGATCGAGAGAGGTCTTATCCGAACAGAAATTGATTGTTCTAGTGCCATTTTATGGCGACGAAAAAGATTATGCACGAGAAAAGGCGTTTTCTGCCATTTTGTGGAACAAATCTAAGATTTTCCCTAAAGAGGACGAATTTGCTAACGACTGAAAATTCTGAGACACATAATTAATTCAAAAGTACCAAAAAACAATATGTTTAGCTTCCTAGTTACAAAGAAAGCAATACCACTCGTTGGCAGATTCGTTCCTGAAAAGTCAAGCAGTCCAGAAGGGGTAAATGTTTAATATTGATATTTCTTAATGTTTGATTTATTCAAGTCTGTTCACTTTATATTTCATGAAATTATACTTAGTGATGCACAATTTCAAATCAACTATTGCGAATGAGGGGGGGGGGGGTAGTGTTAGGGCGGGAAGGAGGGAGTAGATGCATAAAAGACCAAAGTTTAATGCCCAAATTGTCTAACTCTCCGTTAACCTTCAGACAAATATTGAAAGGTGTATGGAAGAGAGGGGGGAGCAGTTGAACCTCACCTCTTATCTAACTTCATTTAGTCTACTATGCTACTGCTAGCAACTCATCGCAGCCCTAAGCGACCTGAGGTCAACACAGCTACGGAAACTCCTCCACCATCTCAATCGATTCTAAGCCTACCTCTGTACAGCCTCCCAGGAAGTTCGCTTTTCCTTCAATCTTTCCTTATAAAATCCTCCCACCCCATCTAACGACGACCTGCCTCCTGTTTGGCTTCCTGTTTGGCGGTTGACCGAAAAGGACAATCTTCTGCAGTCTGTCATCTTTCATCAGCAAAACGTGCCCTAGCCGTCTCAACCTTTCCTTCATTATAGCCCTAGGAAGCGGAATTTAAACTATGCCTTGATGATCGCTCTGCGGGGAATACCTCCTTTCTTTTTTTAGAAAAATGTTTCTGACATTTATTTGAAACTTCGTCTATATAAACGGATTTGCTTCACATTTCTTAAAATTATATACAAAGATGTGTAAGTGCGATTCATTTATTATGAAGGAGGGCCGGTGAGTCATTTTGTAAGGAAGGAGGGAGGGCGTAGGGGGAAGATGCTTCAAAGAGCGTATAAAGGGCAGTGGGTTATTGCTTGGGCAGGAGGGGAGGAGTAGATGCCCAAAAGAGAACATTTAATGCCCAAATTGTCTAACTCTCCATGATACTTCTGAAAAATATAGAAAGGTATATGGAAGGAAGGAGGACGAGCAGGGATTAATCTCTTATCTTACTTCATTTAGTGTGCTATACTACTACTAGCAACTCATCGCAGCACCAAGCCGCCTGAGGCCAACACAGCTACGCAAACTCCTCCTCCATCCCAATCTATTCAAAGCCTCTCTCTTTGCAGCCTCCCAGGAAGTTCGCATTTCCCTTAATATCTTTCCTTATGACATCCTCCCACCCCAACGAAAGGTGACCTCCTTTCCGTTTAGCTCTAGGCGGTTGGCCGAAAAGGCGATCTTCAACAGTCTGTCATCCTTCATCCGCAGATCGTGCCCAAGCCATCTCAACCTTTTCCTCATTATAGCCTCAAAAAGCGGGATTTAGACTGAGCCTGAATAATGGCGCTGCGGGGAATACCTCCCTTCGTTTTTTAGAAAAATGTTTCTGATACTTATTTGAAACTTCGTTTACCTAAACTGATTTGCTTCACGTTTCATAAAATTACATACTAATATTTGTATGTGCGACTCAGCTGTTACGAAGTAGGGCCGGTGAGTCATTTTGTAAGGGAAGGGGAAGGGGGAAGATGCTTCAAAGAGTATTTTTTAATGTACAACTGTCCTAGCTCTCATTAAGCCTTCAGACAACTATAGAAGGTGGTTTTGGGAAGAAGGGGTAGGGACATAGAAACTTATATTTAATCTCTCGTGCTTCCTGGGAATGTGGCGGGGCGCCGCCTGTGTGAGGGAGGCTGCGGGGTGGGGGGAAAAGAGTGATCATCCCAATGCGATAAACTTTTTCTATGTAGCATAAAATATTACACTGGCAATATTTAAGCTCTAGATAATTTTTAAGTAATTTATGGGATATGAAGTGTAGTTTGCTGAAGGGTGAGTAGGAGGTCATGAAACAACTGACTACTTGTCCTTAAATCGTTTTTAAAGGATGTGTTGGAGGGGTAAATATTCATTTTGGCAAAAGGAAGATTTGTTTTGGCTTCCAAGATGCTAATATAACACAATAATAACTACGATATAAGAAACAGAAAAGTTTAATTTCCAACAATTTGCATAAGGGAATTAAAGGGGAAACAACGCAACTAGAAAACCGAGAAGCTTTTAAATTTCTTAGAAAAAAATAAAACAGGAGAAATGGAGTGAACAGAATGATAGTGGGGTTTCGTTGAGGGAGTATATTGTAAATATAACTCATTCAAAAATATTACATAACGCCTTTTGAAATATTGCAGCCACTGTTTAACTTATTGTCTCTTTAGTCTACGCACCTTTCTTAGTCCTATCAAATTACTTCAGTCAAAATGTAAAAGACTGGAGCATAGTCTACCAACACTCTATTACATCTAGTTACGTTAGCCTGTAATCTATTTTTCAGTTTATTCAATAAGTAATATATTTATGTTCTATGCTAAGGAATGAATTAGTCAACAGAATCAATAAAGGAACCTAATGGATTACACACACCGGAATGCAACAACATATACAAAATTAATGGAATCAAAAATCTATAGCAGTACAAAATCAAAAACTAAAAATATACGAGAAACGAAAGTAAGAGATTCTACGAAATGTTTGAAAAAAACTTGATATATTTCCAATTTTGAAACACTGACACAAATCAACGGTGTTCGTCATTAGTCATTATATTTTTTTTTCGTATGTTGCATGTAATTATCAATTTTAAAACAAGTATTGCGCCCCATTCTGCTTTTGACCTAGTTCAATATAAATATTATGTTGCTAAATCTCGAGGTAAAGTAATATCTCTTTTGTCTCAAGCCTTTGAAGTCTACATAAGAAAGTACAAAGAATCTCTGAACCAGGCATTAAGGATTATTATACGTGAAAAATGTATTGCAATATGCAAGGAACTTCCTTTTTTCTCTTTTTTGTTGCAGTTTCTTCAATTTCTTCCAGTTTTGGATCTCTATCTGTCTGAACCAGAGAAATAACATTAAACTGAGTATTCACTTACAATATTTACAACAGTTAAAACAAATTTAAAGAAATAAAAATTTGTTACAAATATATATTTGGGCAAAAATACCTAACGGCATTATTTCTTTAAAGATTGATCTTTCATCATAAAGTTCTTTCTTTCTGATGGTAGGACTAAGAAGCATAGTAGTAGAACTACATATGTCACCTATATGTTGGCTCTGAGTGTGTGGGTTTGCATTTGTGTGCTAATGAATTCAGATTATTTTGATGTCAACTGCAGACACAGCTCAGGGGAGTCTTTTTTACTGTAAGATGGTAACGTAAAACTGAGAAAGTAATTGCAACTGTAATAAAAATTAAGTCCAAAAGTTCATAATAAAGATACAAATTTTAATAAAGGAACATGTGTTAATGATATATATGTTGACAGGAATGACAAGCAACATTATCAGGGCCGTATCCAGGATTTTTTTTCAGGGAGAGGGGAGGGGTAAGAATCTTAAAAACGCATCAACAATTTCGGTACTTGTATGACAAATACCTTACCGCTCAAGTTGTTCCTTCATTGACGCATTATAGAGCCGTTTTCTCGTTAGTTCCTTTTAGCTTAGGGTGACACAAGATGAAGAGAAGTGACAAAATCGTTGAAAAATCTATAATATGGGCTATATATGTGCACATTAGGGGGGGGGGATAAAGTATTTTGACAGTGTGAAGTTAGAAAGCAAGTCTTACTACATAATTTGTAGAATAATTGTAAACCCAGACATGACCCCCCACCCCTAAAGTGCAAATATAAAGCCCAAAACTGTTTATAAATTATTATACTTTTATCTCAATTTAAAATTTTTCGTTAGGATTTAACGTAAGAGAAGGATATTATAAGAATGTTAAATAAGGCGTATATACAAGTACCAAAATTTCTTTATATGAATTTTTGGTACGTTTTTACGAGTGGGAAAACATTTGAGGGGGGGGGTCAAACCCCCAAACCCCCCTGGATACGGCCTTGAACATAATATTTTCAATAAAGATCTAGCTTGAAAAAATAGCTGCCTTTTAAATTATTAAACAAAATGTAGCATTATTCAGATTCTATCGATTCAATATTCTTATTTACACATTTTGTTTTCATTTTCATATTAATCATTGACACCTCTGTTTCTCACAAAAAACTTAGATAATTACAAAGAGCACAAGAGCTGTCGAATCACATGGATGACCTTCTAGCAAGTCCTACAGTCGGATAGGCTGGAACCATCCTAAAAAAATTCAATATAAAAAAGTGGAAAAACATAAGTGCAGTGACGACAGTAGATCCAGAATTTCAGGGTCCCACATAAACATAAAAAAAAGGACTTACAGAAATCCATGTTTTTGAAGCCCCGTGATCGGCCTACAGCTTATAACCTATTCCTAAGAGCTATACTTCCGTGAGACATCGTTGGAGCCAATACTTAGTGGGGCACAACTTTAAAAAAAAAGTTTTAAACAAAACATCTATCTCAAATTTTCATCATATGGGTTTGGAAAAAGAAGGCGTGGAGGGAGGGGGGGCTAGGTGCCCTCAGATCTCTTTTGACTCTTAAAAATTGGACTCGAACTTTTATTTTCCAATCAAGTGGGCCCTCTCTGAAGTTTATACGAGCATCCCTTTCATAAGAACCACATATTCCCCAGGGCATAACTTACCACGCCTGCCCCCAGGCCCTGGGGGGTTATTTGGACACCTACTTTTTTTTCTTTTAATTGTGAACAATTTTTAACAAAGGGAGACAGCAAAATTTTTTTTGATGGATTTGGGGAAAAGGGGGCATGGGGGGGCTAGTTCCCCTACACTCTCTTTTGACTTTAACAAACTAAACTAGAATTTACTATTTACAATCAAATGAGCTCTACAATCAAATCGAGGGTACAACGCGTACCCTCGGGCCCGGAGGGGCTGTGTCAACCCCGGAGTTTTCATTATATGGTATTTGAACTATTTTTAAAAAAAATGGCTGTCTTATAGTTCTTATCGGAAGGGTTTGAGAGAAAATGGGAGTGGAGGGGGGGGGCTAGTTTCCCTCCGATCTCTTTTGATTCTTAAAAAGTGAACTAGAGCTTTTAATTTCCAATCAAAAGACCCCTCTCTGAAGTTTATACGAGTATTTCTTCCATAAGAACCATATATGCCCCCAGGGCATAACTTACACCGCCTCTCCCCGACCAGTGGGGATTGTGTCGACACTGGAGTTTTGTTATGTGACCATTGAACTATTTTTAACAACATGGCTATCCCAAAATTTTTATTGGATGCATTTCGGAAAACGGGCTTCAGAGGGGGGGGGGCTAGGTGCCCTCCAATCGCTTTTGAATCTTGAAAAGAGCAATAGAACTGTCGATTTCGTGTCTAATTAGCTCCTTTTGAAGTTTATACAACGACCCCTTCCATATGATGTACCTCTTGGAAAAAAATTAATAAAACATTGGAGCCGTATGGTCTTTACTATGGGCAACGCTATAGCGTTGCCTCTGATAAATTTTAGTATGTCTTCGGATATCAGCAAAGATTTTCCTAATCTTTTCTTCTATCTTTAACATTCGCTTTTGTTTTTGTAACGATTTTTGCAAGCAATGATCCCACTGGTACCCAGCGTACATGGAAGTGTACTGTAATATCATCTTCATTACTTTTACTATTATCGCATTTATGACCAGAATTAATTAGCTAGCTGAATCTCACCGATTTTTTTTTTTTTTTTTTGTGGAATAGGAAAAAGAGGACAAACCTGACCGGCTCTTACATTAACATCAACTTAATTAGAATGGCTCTTGACAACTAATTTATGTTCTTCAGTCGCAATAAGAGCTAGGCAGACGAGCATTATTTGGTAATAGCCAGCACGGTTCTAGGCTTTTACCCCCCCCCTTCCCCGGCGATTATCCCCCGGAAAATACCCCTCCGGAAAATTCCCAAGCGGAAAATACTCCACCCGGAAAATATCCCCCCCTCGCAGAGAATATCCTCCCCGGAAAATACCCCCGACCAATTCCCCCCCCGCGGAAAATACCCCCCCTGGAAAATACCCCCTCCCCAAAAAAATACCCCCTCCGTGGAAAATAAGGCTTTCCAAATTTGAGAATTTTATTCGAGTTTTTTTTCCGTAGGGGGAAGGAATTTAGGTACTTGTGTATTATGCAGCACTCACTCAAGTTTACGCTGTGTAAAATTTGAGAACACACCGTTTTTTGTTAGTTTCTTCTTTACTTTAGAAATAAATTTGGGATATATATTTCACATTGGGGGGGGGAGTATAGTGGGACAGAATATATGGAAAATGTATAATTAAGGCTATATATTTGCACATAAAAGGGGGAGGAAGGTAAAGGATTTGGATAGTTTGAATTCAGAAAGAAATTATTTTTTTGTATATGGTCACTTAAAAATTACATAAGAATAGCGATGTATCTGTAAACTTTTTTAAATAAAAAAAAAAAAAATCTCAGTATAAATATAATGTAAAAATTAATTTAACTGTTTTTTCCAAGTGTTAATTGTTTTTTTTTTCAATTACCGTTTTTCCAAGTATTAAGTACTATTATTAGGTTAATGCAGTAATTCATTTAAGTGTCTTATGATGATAGCTGATATAAGTTTTTGTTATTTGTGCCTTTCATTTATGTTATTTTACTGTTTTCATGGCCGTATATTTGTCTTTAAATTATACTTATCAATCTATCTATTTAATATGCAGAATAATTGTACCAAATACATTTTGCATACAGAGCCGCTATACTTTATCCCCCCCCCTAATGTGCAAATCTATAGCCCAAATTTATTTCTAAAGTAACAAAAAAGAAACTAGCGAAAAAAACGGTGTGTTCTCGAATTTTACACAGCGTAAACTTGAGTGAGTGGCGCATAATACACAAATACTAAAATTCCTTCCCCCAACGGAAATTAAAAAAATAAAACTCAAACAAAATTCTCAAATTAGGAAAACCTTATTTTCCACGGGGTTGGGGGGTATTTTTTTTTGGGGGGGGGGGGGGTATTACCGGGGGGAGTATTTTCCGTGGAGGGATTTTCTGGGGAGAGGGCTAATTGCCGGGGGGGGGATAAACGCTGGCCACCAGGTCAGAGAAAAATATCGTGATGGCAACCCTGTTCCGAAATGTCCAGAATTTCACAATTCTTCTGTAAAAAAATTAACCAAGCCGTACTAAAAAAAATTGCTCTTTGTTTAAATTAGGTTTTATTGAAAAAAGATATGAAATATATTTTATGAACTCTAATACTGCTTATAAAATCATTTAAAAATTTGTCAAAATTGTTACACAAAAACAAAAGCTAATATAGTCTTAGGCATTTCGTTATAGAACAATGATTATAAATTAAATCTATTAGCTTGTAATATTGTGAAGAACTCTGCAATGTTCCATTTAATAAACAATTTTTAAAGCTGAGTATCATTGTTTGTGGTTAATTTCGCTATTACTACTCATTATATTACTGCATTTAATACGAGGGATCTCATATTTAGCACAAGTTTTACTTTCGTAACACAAGCTGTTGTGAATGAAATTTACACCACGATTGTCAGGTTTTCGGGGCAGAACGTTTAGCCCAAACCAGCGTAATCACGAAACCAAATATAGCAAACTTTATTATAACCTCGTATTCCATATCATAGTGCTGTTTTGGGGAAAACCAAATACAATCGGATAACCTACACATAAGTATATGTAAAAAGAAAAATAGAGCTCTGTCGCTCCCCCCTGAAAGTTATTAACATTTTTTATTCCAAAAATGTTGGGAGTCGACCCTTGGCCCTCTCTTCATGGTGGGTAAATTATATATTTACCCCCTCTCTCCACGAGGAACTGGCGGGGGGGGGGGGTAAACACCAAGAATCAAAACATAGCTTAAAAATATAATTTTACGTCAATTAATATATGCAATTTAAATACTTGTACAAAGAAATGATAGAAAAAGCATTGTTTAAAGTAAGGAACTAAATTAAAACTTAAATGAGCAAAATTTATTCTGTACATAGAGGATTCTTAGAGGTTAAGTTTAATTTTCTTACAAAATATTTTTACTGCGATTGAATGGCTTTATAGTTAATAGACAGTTGATATTAAAGAATTAGAAAAAACTTTAGCGTAAAGAGTGGGGGTTGGGGGTTGGAAATAGATTTGGGCTATCGATTTGCACATTAGGGGGGGGGGGTAAAGTATAGCGAGTCTGCATGGAAAATGTGTTTGGTACAATTATTCTGCATATTAGATAGATAGATAGATAGATAAGTGTATTTCAAAGCCAAATATACGGCCATGAACACAGTAAAATAGCATAAATGAAAGGCACAATTAACATAAACTTTGATCAGCGATCATCATAAAACACTTTATTGAAACACTACTTTAATCTAATAATAGTACTTAATACTTGGAAAAACGGTCATTAAAAAACACACATAACACTTTAGTCAGGGAGCCACTCACCAAAAATGTGACAGGGGGGTGATCAGTGAGCAGCAGAAGGTTTGACAACGGAATATGGCGTAATCGATAGCGCTGATTACGAATATGGGCATTATATACTCGGCCGGGGGTAGCTAGTCTTCGAAATTCGAAAAAATCTTGTTTTTTTGCTGTTAAAAAATATGTTTCGCAAAAACTTTCGACAATGATCACGCAGCCTATGGTAGTTAATGCCGTTTATTATGAGTGCCATCGATATACAGTTGGGCTCATCGCTGATGACCTTGAAACTTGCAATTTTATTGTTTTCATTCGTAAAAAAAACAAAACAAAAAAAAAAACGTTCTAATATTCAAGCATTTGGCGAGTAACAGAAAGTTATACTTTCAAACTACACAGTATACTCATTAGTACATACATGAACTCAGGAATTTACGCACATGACCTTGAAGATAAATATCTTTTCATGCCTAAGTGAAATTACTAATAACATGAACAAAAAAGACTGGCATGCTCTTCTGATAACAACTGCTAACTATTTAATGTAATGCACTTATTAGCAAAAAAACAGTATAAGATAATAGCTCAGCATATGAAACTTATCCATCTGAGTTATTTTATAGCTAGAAGAATAGCAAGAAGAAACATTCATACATTCCCCCCCCCCCCCACACCCAAAAAGTAAGTTGCATGGTCTATTTCCTGTATATGAAGTATTTACGTACATGACCTTGAAGCTAATGCCTAAGTGAAATTACTAATAGTAAGAACAGAAAAGACTCGAATGCTCTTCTAATAGCAACAGCTAACTATTTCATGTAATGTACTTATTAACAAGAAAATTTTAAAAGATACTAGCTCAGCATATCAAATTTTTCCATCTCAGTCTGAATTATAGATAGAAGAAACTTTTAAAATTATAGAACTAGAAGAATTAATTATAGAGCATAGAAGAAGCATTCAAAAATTTCCCACCACAGCCACAAAGTAAATCACAAGGTTTATTTCCCGCACATGGACAATTTTTTGTACAGCCCTTGTGCGAGCAGTACTCAGGGCTACACCATCTAGGAATGCCTTAAGGGTGGACACAACTGGCCTAACCTCACCTTCCTGAAATGTCCAGTCAAACTGTAGGGGATCTAGAAACTGCGGCTTTGGTCGGTTTGCTTGTAAAAAAATGCCCAACCGGAGGTAAACGTGCTTAGCATGGCACTCGAAAGCAATGTTAAACGGCGGCAAAAATTTAAGCTCCCACTCTCGAGGGTATAAATTTACTTGGAAGTCATCAAAAGAGGTAAAAAGGTGTGGATCTTTACCATAGATGGTGATGATGGCTTTTTTGCAAATACAAAGAAAACCTTCTTGCACAGAAGGATCTATCTTTGACCTCTCTATCTTTTTCACAAGCAAAACAATCTGTTCCTGCAGTCCCCATTTTTCGATAGCCTTAGCCACCACTCTTTTTCCTTTAGAGAACATAAAACCAACTGTATCACAGCCCTAAAGCGTATGAAGAAGGCAGATTGATAAAACTAGATGGTTTGGCAAATTCCTGCAAAGTTGGTGTATAGGCTCTGAATATTCACGGAATCGCACAAAAACTTTCCGTTTTTTACAATTTGGGTGGTATCCAAGGAATAGCTTATAATGAAACAACAATAGGACAGCAATATCTGTGTCATTCGAATCGACATACACAATATCGATATCCCTCTTCAAACAGTCTAATGTGTTCAACACAATTGTAGTATCCGCCTCTTCATGGGTACAACGCAAAGACTGTTCAAAGTCTGTATCAGTACTTCCACTTCTGCTGAGCATCACTACTCTCATCCGGTCTTGAAAGCCTCCAGAGAGGTAGACAGTTAAACCTGATTGAAGCACATGGACTAAGTTTTCGAATTCGTCAAATAAAAGTTCAATCAGTTTTGCCTTTGCCTTGGAATTTGATAGTATCGAGTTCCAACCATCTAGCTTTGAGTGTTTACCTAGAGATACTGCAAATTTGTACATAATATGCATGTACAAATTTGTACAACATGTACAACATACATATACAAATTTGTACATAATATACATAATATACATAATGTACATATATATAATATACATACAATATACAAAATATACATGCAAATGATTGTAAGAATACAGAGAGAAGGACACGTCAACCATCTTTTGCACTGTGAGTGATGAATGTTTCATGATTTTCAAATGTAAAACTTACCGTCAGTAATTATACCTCTTGCATCAGGCTCCACTCAAGTAGCAGCAGCATGCTCCTCCATTGATTCTAGCCAGATTCTATCGCTTCGATGGAGTTTTTCTATTGAGCTAAGTCACGGAGATCTACCGCCGAGACAGGCGCATTCGTGTTGGATAGATGCCTATGCTTATCCGAGCTAAAAATTGGGTCACTCCGCTTCTTTGCTAATAGTTCAAAGATGAAAAGGGTTAGAGAATTTCCAGATCACCCATTTTGTAGAAAAATAAATTTCCTACAGAATCCATTAATAAAAAATGTACATTATGCAGGCAAATTTCCAAGATGGATCAAGATTATTCCAAAAACGCTATAAATTATGTTATCTTTTTTGTCGATTTTTAGGGATTAAAACGGAACGGCAAAAGATAAAACAATTTTGAAAAAAGAATATTGAGCATTATTCAATTTCCTTTGATTTGAGTTATAGCTAAGCAATTTTGAAGCGGTTTTCTCGTGTGGAGGTTTTAACTTCGTATCAGGAGAAAAATCCAATGAATATCATATTTTAGGGAACTCCACCCATTTGCAAGGATAGAGATTAGTAAATTCAGAAAAAAAACTTTAAGAGGCGGATAGTTTAGGGGGGACTTTAGGGGACTAATACTTAGGGGTAATACTAAGTCAGGGAGCCACACGAGAAGAATGTTGATATTTAAGGTTTTGGGTGATCAGCAAGCAGCAGAAGGTTTGAGAAAGCATTCTGATATAAACCACCATGCTGAATACGAAAACCGACGTTATATGTGGTTACAAATTGACGTTACAAGTGGGTGCAACATCCCCATTTCTTCAAATTCCCTAAAAATCCATCTCCACCGACAAATATTCCCTTAAAATGAATAAAAAAATTCAAAACCGCTTCAAAATTACTTAGCTATAAATCAAATCAAAAGAAATTGAATAGTGCTCAATATTCTTTTTTCAAAATTGTTTTATCTTTCGCCGTTCAGTTTCAATCCCTAAAAATCGACGAAAAAGATAACATAATTTATAGCGTTTTTGGAATAATCTTGATCCATCTTGGAAATGTGCCTGCATAATGTACATTTTTATTAATGGATTCTATAGCAAATTTATTTTTCTACAAAATAAATTTATTTTCAAACAGTTCGTGGTAACGAACTGTAAGTAAGGAGCGACCCGGCTCAATGGTAACCGAAACTCTAGAAAACGGGTTTTTGATACCAATAGATATATCAAAAGAATAAAATTTCAATGCTGATTTCAAATATATAACTTTCATCAAGTTTAGTGCTACCCATCAAAAGTTACGCGCCTGAGAAAATTTGGCTGATTTTCAAAAAAAGGGGGGAAGACCCCCTAAAAAGTATAGAACCTTAGTGAAAATCACACCATCATATTCAGCGTATCAGCGAACCCTACTGTAGAGGTTTCAAGCTCCTATCTACAAAAATGTGGAATTTTACATTTCTTGCCAGAAGAAAGATAATGGATGCGTGTTTATTTGATTTTTTGTTTTTTTTTTCTCAGGGGTGATCGTATCGACCCAGTGGTCCTAAAATATCGTGGGAGGGCTCATTGGAAAGTAAATTACCAGTTCTAGTGCCATTTTTAAGTGACCAAAAAAAATGGAGGGCAACTAGGCCCCCTCCCACGCTTATTTTTTTCCCAAAGTCACCCGATCAAAATTTTGAGATAGCCATTTTGTTCAACATGGTCGAAAATATGATAAATATGTCTTTTAGGATGACTTAATCCCCAGAAGTACCCAGAGGGAGGGCTAAAATTTATGAACTTTACCGAATGTTAGCATATAGTATTGGTTATTGGGACGTATACAGAAGTTTTCAGGAGATTTTTTTTATGGTTGGGGGTGGTATGGGTGGGTCGGTGGTTATGTTGGAGGATCTGTTCATGAAGGAATTTTTCATGGGGGAAGGGAAATTGCCATGAAGGGTGCGCCAGACTTGCCAGCATTATTTATTGGTTATTGGGAAGTATACAACCATTTTCAGGAAGGATTTTTTCTGGAGGGGGGGGGATAGAGGAGGGTTTACTCTGGAGAATATTTCCGTGGAGGATGTTTCTTTGGGGTAAGGGAAATTTCTATGAAGGGGGAGCCGGATTTCAAAGCATTATTTAAAAAACGATCAGAAATTAAATAAAAAAAAAAGTTTTTTCAACTGAAATGTAAGAAGGAATATTAGAACTTAAAACGAACAGAAAATATAACGTGTGTGAGGGGGTTCTCCCCCAAGTCAATAACTCGCTCTTTACACTACAATTTTATTTTAGTGCTTTCAATAGAGCTATCTATTATAATTAAACGGCCTTTGTGATTCAGGGGTTTGTGAATTAAAATTTTTTTAACTTTTAACGTAAAGAGTATGGTATTAACTAAGGGGAAAACCCCCCTCATATACGTAATAACATATACGTAATAAAAAAAACAATAAAAAAACCAGCGATACGGCTCAATAGTAATCGAAACTTTTAAAAACAGAATTTTGATGTCAATAAATGTATCAAAAGAATGTGCTTATACTGCTGATTCTAAATATATAAATTTTATTAAGTTTAGTATTACTCATCAAAGGCTACGAGCCTGAGAAAATTTACTCGATTTTTTAAAAAGGGAGGAAACATCCCCTACAAGTGAAAGAATTTTAATGAAAATCCCACCGTCAGATTCAGCGTATCAGAAAACCCTATTACATAGGTTTCAAGCTCATATCTGCAAAAATCTCCAACTTTGTATTTTTTGCCAGAAGAAAAATATACGAATATAGAAGTTAGTTACGTAAGTTAATTTGTACTTTGTTAATTTACATTTAGCAAAAGAAAAGTAAAATTTTTATGCAAATAAAAGCTGCATTAACTAAAAAACGATCAGAAATTAAATAAAAAAATAAGTTTTTTAAACTGAAAGTAAAGAGCGACATTAAAACTTAAAACGAACAGAAATTATTTCGTATATGAAAGGGGCTGTCCCCTCCTCAACGCCTCGCTCTTTACGCTAAAGTTTGACTCTGTCTCACAACTTTATTTTTTAAAACAATAAAAAACTTTAGCGTAAAGAGCGAGGCGTTGAGGAGGGGACAGCCCCTTTTATATACGGAATAATTTCTGTTCGTTTTAAGTTTTAATGTCACTCCTTACTTTCAGTTTAAAAAACTTGTTTTTTTTTTTTATTTAATCAAACAGTTCGTGGTAACGAACTGTAAGTAAGGAGCGACCCGGCTCAATGGTAACCGAAACTCTTAAACACGGGATTTTGATACCAATAGATACATCAAAAGAATCAGATTTTAATTCTGATTTCAAATATATAAGTTTCATTAAGTTTAATTGTACCCATCAAAAGTTACATGCATAAGAAAATTTGGCTGATTTTTGAAAAAAGGGGGAAAGACCCCCTAAAAATAATAGAGTCTTAATGAAAATCCCACCATCACATTCAGCGAATCAGAAAACCCTACCGTAGAGGTTTCAAGCTCCCATCTACAAAAATGTAGAATTTTCCATTTTTTGCCAGAAGAAAGATCACGGATGCGTGTTTATTTGTTTGTTTGTTTGTTTTTTTTTTCCCCAGGGGTGGTCGTATCAACCCAGTGGTCCTAGAATATCGTGGGACGGCTCATTGGAATGTACATTAAAATTTCCAGTGTCTTTTTTAAGTGACAAAGAAAAATAGAGGACAACTAGGCCCCTTCCCACGATCATTTTTTTTCCCAAAGTCCCCCAATCAAAATTTTGAGATAACAATTTTGTTCAGCATGGTCGAAAATATGATAAAAATGTCTTTTAGGATTACTTGATCCCCCAAAGTCCCCAGGGGGAGGGCTGAAAGTTATGAACTTTACTCAATGTTAACATATAGTATTGTTATTGGGAAGTATACAGACTTTTTCAGAGGAGATTTTTTCTGGTAGGTGGGGGAAGGAGAGGGTCGGGGGCGAGACGGAAGGCACTTTCCATGAAGGAAGTTGACCCGGGGGAAGGGACAGTGCTATGAAGGGGGCGCCGGATTTCCCAGCATTATTAAAGAAAAAGATCAGGAATTAAATATAAAAAAAAACAAGTTTTTCAACTGATCAACTGATTGTGATTAAGAGGTCACTTTTAAAGAACTTGAAAAAAAAATTCGAACTATCAAACAGTTCGTGTAAGTAAGGAGCGACCCGGCTCAATGGTAACCGAAACTCTAGAAAACGGGTTTTTGATACCAATAGATATATAAAAAGAATCAGATTTTAATGCTAATTTCAAATATATAAGTTTCATCAAGTTTAGTGCTACCCATCAAAGTTACACGCCTGGGAAAATTTGGCTGATTTTTGAAAAAAGGGGGAAAGACCCCCTACAAGCTATAGAACCTTAATGAAAATGACACCATCATATTCAGCGTATCAGAGAACCCTACTATAGAGGTTTCAAGCTCCTATCTACAAAAATGTGGAATTTTCCATTTTTTGCCAGAAGAAAGATCACGGGTGCGTGTTTATTTGTTTGTGTGTTTGTTTGTTTTTTTTCCCAGGGGTGATTGTATTGACCCAGTGGTCCTAGAATATCGTGGGAAGACTCATTCGAACGGGAATTAAAAGTTCTAGTGCCCTTTTTAAGTGTCCCAAAAAATTGGAGGGCAACTAGGCCCCCTCCCACGCTAATTTTTTTCCCAAAGTCTCCCGATCAAAATTTTGAGATAGCCATTTTGTTCAACAGGGTCGAAAATATGATAAAAATGTCTTTTAGGATAACTTGATCCCCCAAAGTCCCCAGGGGGAGGGCTGAAAGTTATGAACTTTACTCAATGTTAACATATAGTATTGGTTATTGGGAAGTATACAGACTTTTTCAGAGGAGATTTTTCTGGTAGGTGGGGGAAGGAGAGGGTCGGGGGCTATATGGAAGGATCTTTCCATGAAGGAAGTGTTCCTGGGGGAAGGGAAAGTGCCTTGAAGGGGGCGCCGGACTTGCCAGCATTATTTATTGGTTATTGGGAAGTATACAACCATTTTCAGGAAGGATTTTTTCTGGAGGGGGG